>NC_068970.1:11107651-11410681 GCF_016808095.1 Vigna angularis | reverse complement strand
AAATCTTGGAAGTCTTAGTTGATAGCCGCAGCAGACTCCCAACTATTCTCCATCTCAGGAAGTTGTTTCCATTTGAGCAAAACTTCCAATTCACCTTATGCATTCAGACGAGTGTCAAGCAACTTTTCTGGAGTGACTTCCAACATATATTCTTCAGACACCATCGGAGCAAAGGCTGAGGTGATTGCACTGCTTTCACTGCTGATTTAAGCAAGGAAACATGAAAAACTGGATGAATGCGGCTGAGTTCTGGTAGAAGCAACTTATAAGCAACTTGGCCAATACGTTCTACAACCTGATAAGGTTCATAATAGCAAGGACTTAATTTTTCATTAAATTTCTCGCTAAAGATTTGAACCGATATTGTTGAATCTTGAGAAACACCCAATCTCCTTCTTGATAAACCACATTTCTCCTGTGTTTATTAGCTTGAAGCCTATTCTGCTCTTGTGCCTTGCACAAATTATCTTTCAACGATTTTGAAATTGCATCCCTTGCTTCGTGCACGTGATTTACACTTTCCACCTTAGCTGGAATGGTTGTGCCTTTCAAAATGAGCGGTGGATCACATCCATATAGAGCCTTGAATGGTGTCATCTTAGAAGAGGCACTATAGTTGGTGTTGAACCAAAACTCAGCCCAAGGTAGCCAAGTGGGCCATTGTTTAGGTTGAGTTCCTGTCATGCATCTTAAATATGTTTCAAGACAGCAATTCACCACTTCGGTCAGACCATCTGATTGTGGGTGATATGCACTGCTATACTTCAACTTAGTCCCTTCTTGTTTAAAAAGTTCTTTCCAAAATTGGCTGAGAAATAACTGGTCTCTATCTGAAACTATTGAAGAGGGAAACCCATGTAATCTTACCACCTCATTCACAAAAAGCTGAGCCACCTCTTGTGCTGGGTAGGGATGTGATAAAGCAAAAAAGTGAGCATACTTGGTAAATCTGTCTACTTCTACAAAAGTGGTGTCTTTTCCTTTTGCTTTGGGTAGTCTGCCTATGAAATCATCGAGATGTCAGACCAAACTTGTTGCATACGCTCATGTTGTTCATTCTCCTCTCTATCTCTGTGCACATGGATTCTTGAAACATGTGTTCCAACGCCTCTGGTCTTGCTTCCATTTTGGTGCTAACCATAAGCCTCGTACACCACTACCCTAAGGACCAAGAAAGTAGCTCTGAATACTAAACAGTTCTTCTATGTTTATTATGATCAATTTTCCCTACCAGTGTAGTAGAAACAGGTAACAACAATGTACAAAGAACCAAAGTCTTTCAAGAGGACCTTTCTCTCCTAACTCATTCCCTCCTAACAATCAAAACTCTCCAAAACACTAAACAACCTAATCACAGACTACATATACAATAGTATGTTAGGCCTGTTACAACAAAAGGAGGTTATAACTACCTCCTTATTTGTTTCTCCTAGTATAAACTCTATCACTAAACCTATCAATTTCATAACGCAATACAAATACATAGAATGTTCTGATAACTAGAAAATTTCATAGGCATAATTATAAGTTAACATACCTAAAAGGAATACGAAGGAGAGGAAGTAAGAGTGATATTTACTAAGAAAAAGGTGGCAGTAGAATCACACCTAGGATGATATAGGTATGTGAAAATAAAACCAATAGAAATCTTCATTAGAAGAGCTCATCAAATGACATGATAGCCAAATAATTAGAGGCAGGGGTAGATCAGTAACGACTCTTCAATTGAAACCATTAGAAAGTATATATAATTAAATGGCCTCTTTAAAGAATTCTTTACAACAGAAACAAACGGGCATCCTTAGACTCATGTACCTGACCCAATGAATAGGCTTTTGGTAGTATTATTGTCATTTATTAACAGTTCTAATTCTACGCACATGCAGTCCATCCTAGAACTGGGATGCTAATCCAAACTGAGGTTTTAAATAAATAGTGCACAGGAACAGTTTAAAAACTCAAAAGTAAAACAAAGACCTTTTGACGTTTTGGATTTGGGGGGCTTGAGTCAGAATCACTCGGTCTGCGTGATGTCCCGACATCAGTTTCAACCTGCATGCACATAGGCTGATCAGTTTATTTTCTCTTTTTTCATAGAAGACGCAGTTACAATACTCAATTTTCACTAGACATAATCTGGTTGAACAAGGCAAGAAAAAATATTAAGAAAAGTCTCCTGAATTTTTTGCTATATTACATCTGTTCAGCAACCTTGGAGAAAGTGACACCCAGGGGGGTTTGAAGGATAAAAAAGTTGGAATCTTTCAAATATGATATTCCCTACGTGTGTGTCAAAAGTCAAGAAGCACTCACAATGTGCGAGAGAGGTTTTGGTAGTTGATGTTGAACAAATAACAAATGTAATCAAGCAAATAAAAAATAGAATAAGGAAAGCAAACAATTAAGTCTGCACACCTGGGTTGAAGAAGCTTGAGCCATATGATCTTCTGAAGGATTTCCCTCTGACCCTACTTGTTGAGATATGACTGGCATGATTTCACGGAGCATATTTGACAAAAATATTCCTTCTTCACTGGCATTAGGTTGTGCTTCGGGGACTTGGGCAGCCCCCCTTGATGTTGCAGCATGATCTGAGTCAGAACCTGGAGTTATTCCTTGTACACTTGAATCTTCCACATGAATTTCTCCACCAGGAAAGAGTGACCTTAATAACTGAAGTACACTGCTTGGTATTTGTCGCTCAGGTTCTTGGTTGTTTTGGGGTCCACTGGCAGCCAGAATATTGATATTTACAACACGAGAATTAGATGGCTCCGGTCTTGTGCTTTGAGTTGATAAGGATCCTACTACAACAAAGTTCAATGGCAAATTAACTAAAATCAAATTTATCCCTCATATCCTTAAAGTATATATCAGATAATTTTATAACCGGCAAAATAGGTAAACCATGAGTTATATAAACAAAGGTAGTGACTTTAGAAGGTTTGTAGAAGTAAAAGAAGGAAGTAGCAATACATCTTCCTCGCCAAAATGAATCAAGCCTATTGAATTCAATAAAATGCTTAGAAAGCAAGTTTAATCAATCGTTCAATCGTAAGAATAATATGGAAGATATCTTTAGTTCATAGCTATCAGGAAGAATGTCATATCCGGGATACGGTAAATTTAGACAATTAATTAGTTGAACCCACTAAATTACTGAAAAAATCAGTCATCTCTCTTAGGGGAAACGAAAGGAACATTGTCATCAAATGTTTAGGAAAGAATAAATTAGCACTTGAAATGCTTTCTATCTCATGATATTCCTAGATATCATAGTGCCGATGAGGATATTAAAGTCTTTAAACTTTATAGGAAATATAAAGTAGTCTGGTTTTGCTTATTACTATTTTACTTATATTATTTCTTTCCAACTTATTTTGTTAACAATTATAGAAACTCTAGGTAAGAGAGAAACATTGAGCTGAGATTGTATGTTACAGCAGGGATGCTTTATAAATATTGACAAAAAGGAATCAATATAATGAATAGAAAAGATTTGATATCCTCTAATAATGGGAATAAATAAATAAAAGGTTCCTAATAATACATAAATAATCTAGATACACTTATTTAGAATGAACCCCTATTTCTATAGTTACAACGATATTTCTCATTATATAATATCAATTTCTTATTTTTATAATTATAACACTTTCCCTCAAGCTGAGCATATAGGTAGTATGTGCCCATCTTGCTACAAATGTCATCAATCTTTGGTCTTGATGAAAATGTTAGTCAACTATTCATTAGAGGTGACAATATTGCAGTGATGTCTGCAAACTCCAGTTTTCTCTTATGAAATGACAATCCAAAGTCAACAATAAGGGATGGGAGGGTTGGGTAGTACCTCTATCGAGCACTACATCTTCAATCAAAATAAGTAAGCATTGATTATTTTAACAAACTATAAAAAAGTAGTTTTGGATCACGTACTCTGCAATCAAATATAATCTGAAATCATCTTGTAACATGAAGCAATCAGCGGTTTCAGATATTGAAAGATAATTGTTAAATTACCATTCCTTGTAGAATCATCTGTGCTTTGCCTTTCCAACATGGAATCAGTAGTTGATGGCACTGCAGCATGATGCTGACTTGAATGTTGAGATCTCTGTTCACTATTTACATGTCCAGAAGACACATGTTGAAATCTCCCAAGAATTGGATAGTAAAGACCTAGGGAATTACCAGATGATTCTGAAGGCGGACGGACCACAGGACCCGGTACTGCTGCTGCAACCATGGTTCTAATAGGCACTAACCTTACTCCTGGTTCCCCAGAAAAAGAAGCATCTGGACGCCTGGAGGTTGCCTGATTAACAGGATTTTCACCTGGATTTCTTTGTACTGAGGCAGGTTGTGTATCATTGCGTTCTTCTTGATTGGTGGTATTGGATGATGTTGCTGAGGTACCTAATAATAGAAATGATGCTACATGTAAGTTAAAAACATAATGCAAAGCAACAGAACCTAGTAAACTAAAAAATATATATACTGTACCTCGTCGTATCTGTATATCTATACGCCTAGGGAAAAAGCTTGAACCAAGTCCACTACCTAAACTTGAGCTAGACTGTGCAGCTCCAACAGGAACAGCGCCAAAGCTTGTTCCAGGTTGAAAAGGAAGGGGCTGGAACCATGCAAGTCAATAAGCAAAAGCAGTACAGTTGTCATGACAAGAACGATAGATAGAAAGACAAAAGTACCTGAACCATGATATGGTTAGGACCATTTGGGGATATAAAAACTGCAGGCCCTCCATTAACTACAGCTTCAGACTGCAGACAAAGTTAATTAGTACTTAGAACCACAAACCTAACAATTGACTAACAAGATACCAACGGTGGGAAACCATGCCTACCGATGTTTGACCCAAACGCAGTGTCATCGTTGTGCGACCAAGCTCGAGTAAAAATGCACCAAGGTTATAAAACAAAACTCCAGTCCTCAAAGCCCTAGACTGAATGCTTGACCGCAACAATGGATCAGTTACATCCGCTTGATTCTCCATCTGCCTTGATATTTGCTGTGGAAGTATATAATGAACATGGCAATTTTATCTTTAGCAGAATAAAGAAAATAGTTATATAACACCACATGCCTATTTGTTAACAGTGCAGGAAGAAAGTCATCGCAAACATAGAAGAAAAATCTAATAGGATGTTTTAAAACTCACAAGTAGGCATTCGCCTGCTTGTTCAACAATCATTCGTCTGGTAGAAAGCAGAACCTCTGCCAACAATGTCGGAGATGAAAACCCTTCTAGAACTGAACCCGAACGTGAAGAAACAGGTCTAGTTTCTACATTCCTTTGAGCCTCGTCTGCTTGGGCAATATTCCCCCCTTCTCTCACTGCAAGTAAAATGTGTCATTCTCAAAGAACAATTATGCAGCAGAAGCCAGTGAAGGATAACTATTAGATTCAACATGGCATGCTTACCAATTGCATCAAATTCATTGCTTATGTGACTTAAATATTGGGACAAAGTTGTCAAAGAATCAGGAATGACCTACAAAGTCATATTTAAGAAATAAATTGTTTGATATCTTGTCAACGAGAGAGGAAAATACTCAAAATGTCAAATATAAAAGAATATGTACACCTGAAAGAAATTAAATAAAGATTTAGCACATACAGGAGGCTGCAAAGACCCTAGAGATACTGTCGCTGGAGCTCCAAAGGCATTACGTGATCTATCAGACAAAACCCGAAAACCCGATTGTTCGGGTTGAGGATGAGATGAATCAAATATCCCACTAGAGCCTGAAATTCTCCCAGAGCCTTGGGAATCATGCTCCTTCATTCAATCCAATATGTCCAGTTGTCAAGGAAAGTGTTTCAGATGAATATTCACATAAAAAGACAAGCAAATACCATTTTTTATTGGTCACACATCATATGTTCATTATACCACTCCAATACCCAATGGAAAGAGAATTAATATACGGAAAGTTGAATTTACCCTGACGTCAATCCCTTCACCACTCGCAAAATTTTGAAGTCCAATGGATCCTAGAACTGCAGAAACGATCTGCACAGGAATGAGATCAAAATTAAATTTTCAACCAAAAGAGAAAACCCTAAATGTGTCCCCTATTGTTCAAATTTTAATTATACCCTATTGATTTCAGGTGCAACTCCATCTCCCTGAAAAGGCACATTGAAAGTCTCAATAAAAACACCAGGGGCTACTTGACTACTGTGACTGAGGCCTGTCAGGCTTGAGCTTGAATTCGGTTCAGTCACTACAAAATGGAGGTAAGTATGGAGGTCAGTATACCTTATCTCCTTTTATTAAAGGTGAGAATGAAGGTAACCCAGAAGACAAGATCAACTAGAAAATTCCTCACCCAGTTCCCCACCCCTTTAAGAAACAACCCTTCAAGAAAAAAAAAATAATAGTGACAATTTGCCAGTGCCCAAATGGAAAATTATCAAACAAGATGACCACTTCTTAAATTTCTTCTTACACAAATGAGGCATGCTCTTGGAAAATATTTTCCAACGCAATTAGGTAAAAATTTTGTAAAACTAAACTATTTACCTAGTTTAATTCTTGCAGGTGCACCAGATAAATGGCACTATTATGGTGTTTTGATCATCTTACCTGATTCTCCAGGCAAAAAGAAATTAAAAAGTCGAAAACCTACTTTGTCTACTGGTTGAATTAATTACAATTCATGTTTCCCCCAGACAAGCTTTTAATTAGGTGTCAAATGGAAACAAACAAACAAGTTTCAAGCTATAACAATATCTTCTTTGCAAGAAAGACCGAGTATATTTTATTTCACCAATTTTCTACTTAAAGAGAGATTTGCTACAACAAGAAATACGAAACCTTCACTCTAAATCCTACTAAACTAGAGCACATAACTTTCATATAAATTACAACAGCAAATGATAATACTGTACATAATCACGTCAAACCTGAATGATTGGGCAGACTTCCTGGTGGTGGTAGGTCAGGTTGCCTCGCAACCAGATGCAAGGTGTGACCATCTTCAACATCTACTTGTGTTAAGGAGGAAACCCATTTTGAATGAAAAAATAGTGATGCAGTTACAGCATCAAAACTTCTTTGACACGACAGCATGGCTTTTGTGTCTAACAAAATCATCCACAAGAGTGCTTCTTTGTTTTTGTTCATAACATTAATTACTGAGATAATATTAATATATTTGGACAACAAACAAATTATAACATGGGTGGATAGGCCTATATTTCAACTTCAGACTTTTCTGTAAAGGTTCGAGTAATTTGGCACAAAAGCCAAAAGTCACCACTCAATGGAAAATTTTATTGTGATGGCAGTGTCTCCTCTTAGCAATCTGACTTTTATGTGCTGCAGCCTTTTTGCCTCAAAATCTAAACTCTTGACGAAATTATTGATCACAATACTGACTACTACACTTAAACAGTACGGATCATATGTTTTACAAACACACAAGAAATTTTATCAAAGAGGATTAAAAAATTACTACGGAAGCTAAGGACACAGCCCCTTTTCCAGACAAGTAAAAGGAACACAAGCTTAACACAAAATAAAGGAAACACCATATTATATCATATCATTTTGTATTTCTGAAATTCAAGTCTTCTCTCCATAACTAACAACTACTTAAGGGCAAGATAGCATCTCTTTAAATGCTACATTGGCTTCCTTTGTGAGTCCTTCAACACAGTGGAAAGACAAAGAAACAGGATACGATACGCAGACAGGAGCTGATCATCCTTCAGAACTTTTCCTTGGCAAATTAGGCGTTGCCGTTCAGATAATACTCCAGTTACAGAAGCAATCTGTTCTTTCAGGGCAGGGACTGGCATCTGCAGGACAGGGTATATTGTTGTAGGAAAAGGACAATTAGAAACAGATCTTCAAGCAAGTTGTCAGGTAATTCAAAGAGGCAGCCTTATGATCATATATCTTAAACAGTGTTGCGTTAAAAACCAAACATATTAGAAAAAAAGTGGTTTTATTGACAATTCATTCAGGAACTTTTTCAGAAGCTACTCCTTCCATGCTTTGGAGAATATTTATATTTTTTTTTGCCTATTTTGAAAAGCCTATTTAACTATTATAATTTATTAAATTTTTTCATAAAAGATTTTTTTCTTGTAATAAAACAAACAGCCTTGATTCTTTTTATCAATTATCATGTTTCTACAGCAAGGCAGTGCACAAAGCAAGATTTACAAACAGAAACAGAATGTCTTCACAAGAAATTCAAAAAACAAGTCAAGAAAGATTATACAGTCAAAGAAACACCTGTTTATCCACTCTGAGGGTGTACGTTTGAGAATCCAATGTTTTAATCTTTATTTCAATAGTGGTTTCTGAACTTTCAGCACTGGTATTGATTGGAATCTTTTCAGTGCTATTACTTCCCATTCTCTGCGTACCACGTAATACTCTATAAAATGAAAATATAATAAAAGCCATAAAAAGGTCTGCCAATATTTCTTTCTTCGTCCAAGATATATGATTATCGAGAAAATCATGTGAAACCTATAAAACAATACAAAATAGAAAGAAATGTACACTGTCATAGTGGGAAAAACAAAAACACATTCAATACTCCAGCTGGCTCCCACAACTATAAATGGGAGTTGTGTTGTAACCCGGCCAATATGGGACTACATCAACCCCACTAGGTTGGAAAGAGAAGACCACCCAGAGGAAAGAATAGACAAACCAGGCTATGATACATTGACGCATAAGAAAAATTAGACAAACCAATAAAAAATACAAAGTGGAAAGATGTGTACACTGCCGTATTTGGAAAAGAAAAAACACCATTAACACTAAAGCTGGCTTGCTAACTGCCTGGGTAAAAATCTTATCACAAGACACCATTGATATGGAGAACCAGTCCAGTCCAAAAGGTAATCAGATAAGAGGGGGAAGACTATTTATAAATAAATGCGAGTTGTATTGCAACCCAGTAAATGCGGAGCTGAGACTACTCCATCAACCCCATTAGGTTGGGAAGAGAAGACCATCCAGAAGAAAGGTTAGACAAACCAAGATACGATACATTGACAAATAAGATTGGATTGTGTTTGTTCAATGAGAAATCATAAACATTTTGAATTATATAGAAAGGGAGTCTATATTCATTAAGTAATTTATTAGATAATCGATAACAAAGAATCTTGAGAACTATAAGAAATTCATATCAGAACTACTGGAAAGTGCCCTTAAGGCCCTAACCAATTGAAGCAAACTTATTATAACAGAAGCACTTTTATAAGTATAACTATTAATCCTGAATAACATGGTATAACAGTTGACCACTACTGACTTTTGTATATCAACATACATATACATTCTCAATAATGATAAAAATTACTCTAAATTCACCACATTCATAATTAACAAAAAATAATTTCAAAGTGTCTTGAACAAAGCATGTATGGTTAATTCATTAATATCTGAGCTCATCAATTTACCCCCACCTATTTGAATAATCAGTGTCAATTTAAGACGAAGAACTAGTAAGAGACACGTATACAAGTAAATACCAACAAAAGTCATGGATATGAGGGCTATTATTGTTGTTGTCGTATGTACTCATTATTATTATTAGTTTATCAATACTACTATTCAGCTTATCATAATACTTTTATCCTTTAAATAATAAATAAATAAGAGAAATCAAATGGAACTCATACAGCAAACCAAAACCAAAAAATTAAAAAGAACAATACATGTGGGCCCATTGACCCAATTGCCTCAGCACTAACCCTTCTGTTTACTGTACCAGTGTAACCCGAAGACCCTGGCATGTATGCATCTCCCCCCGTAAAAGATTCAATTGCCTTCTAAGGAGACAGAAGACAAAGATCACAGACAGAGAAGAAGGTGCAAGGGGCTGCAGCCACAAAACAATACTGGTTTCAGGGGCAAAGTTGAGCTTCTACACATCTTCTGTGTAACAATGTTATCAATAACAGAAGACCAAAATTCAAGTAGATAAACACTCCATTGAAGCCTATGGCCACACAATAGCATGCCTCCCTTCATGAATTGCCTATGGCAGTTCGCAAAAATCTGCCATATCATAGCAGCCGTGTAACAAACATCATTGCAATGTAACACCTGCTCCAACTGTGATTTTGGCTAAGAAACACACTCCCTTGACCAGGAAAAATGTGATGGCCATTAGATGAGCGGCAGGGTGCAACACCAGCACAATTCTGCCAACTACTGTGTGTGACTGACTACTATGCCTAAAATCCATGCTGATAGGAGTGAATAAGAGCCAACACTATTCTGCATGTACAACCCAGCCCATATGGTCCAGTCCTTGCATCAACACAACAGCATAGCAGATGAAAGATGGAAAATCCCAGTAAACTGAGCTTAAAGCACAACTTCAAACTCAAGCTGAAGAAGAGTTAAGTAGGAACACTTTATCTTCACTCTAGAGCATGGGCAGTGTAATTCAAAAATACAGATCTAAAAAACAACTCATTCAGAGATGAGCTTTCTTAACTTTGCCAAAGTAAATACATCCACAGCAAAAACTACATTGTTAGTTAAAACAAAGAAATTTGAATTATTTTCGTAAATCATTTCCTCGTTGTTCTCTTGTATCAAACAGACAAATGCCATTGGCATTATGTAACAACGAAAGGTTATCAATTGCAGATGGTGGAATATAGCTGGAGGTCAAAACTTCTAGCATATAAACACGCCATTGCAAGCGGGCCTCCATTGACAAAATAATGATGGCGGAGGGTAAAAATAGCCTCATTATAACGGTTATTTGACAACATTAAAAGATCATTTTATGTAGTTATGATGTATATATTAATACACTAAATATGTTTGAACAGCTAGCTTCAAACATATAAGATTGCATGAAGAAATGGAAGGTATTGACTGCAGTGCAGCAGAGCAATCATAAAAGAAGCCTATTTGTAATAAAGAACAGAATGGTTGTCACAATGATAGAAGAGCTCTTGACCCAGAAGAATGTATAGCCTATTTTCAGAATATATTGATTTCAGAAAATATAGATGACATGGATAAATAAAACCTGTGCAGGAAGCCTATTGTTACACAGAACCAAGCAGCTCAAATTTCACTTTGTATGATTCGGCACTCTCTAAGAGATATGTAATTCTGGCTTAGTTACACCTTTACCATTACCTATATTCACAGGATTAATAAAAACATGGCATGCAACCCATCTAAATGTTTTGAAGCAATAAAAAAATAATCGATAAAACAACAAGCAGAACCACAGGAATGAAACCAGCCACAAAAAAGAAATGCAAACCAAAAAAATCCCCTTTACGTAACGATACCTTCCTAAGTCAGACAGTTCAACTCGTTTCTTATCAGCACACATCAGTAAACTTACGAGCCACAATGTCACACACGCCAAACGAAAGACACCAGGCACATTCCCATCTCGCAAATAAAAATGTATATCCAAAAATTGAAAAAGTAAGAAAACACCGATTTCATATCAGGTATTCAGTTTGCAGATTGCCTTAAGATAGGGTAAAACAGGAACTACTTCATAGATATTGATTGGTTCTAGAGTATATCAAAACTTCACACACGACGATATCAAAATAATTAAGCAAACAGAGACACTGTAACAAAACGCAGATCGCCCAAACAATCCTATCACGAACAAAACAAATGCATGAACCTAATTTCACTCTCTTAGACAGATATAACGTTGTGTGAGGAGGCGTTCGGGGTGTAACTGAAAACCTAGTTGCGAGTCGCAAATAATTGGACATAAACAGTTACCAAGAATTGGACAAGAAAAAGCTGTAACCCTAGGATGAGATGGTCACTGAGGGAATCGGAAACGGACGACACAGAAAACAGTGACTGTCATCGAAACCCGAAATCGGAGAAGAAAAGGAAACGAAAGAGAGAGTTGATGAGCGGAGAAAGGAGAGTGAATAAAGAATGAATCTACCTGAGAGCAGAAGGTTGAGGAGTGAGTGATGGAGTTGGGGAATTAGGGATTGAAGGGAGGGAGTGGGTGTTGCAGCCTTGGCGCTTTCACCGCTCTGTTTCGCACTCCACAAAGGATCTTTCACATGAATCAATGTAGAGTGCATGGAGTTGTATTCTGCAACCCGAAGCACTGGATTGTGACCAACCTTTTGGTATCGACTTGTCCTAAGGTAAATGAGTCGGTCGCCGCCGTTTTATTTTATTTTACTTTTCTTTCTTTTGAAGAAATGATATTATTTTTCAAATTTAGTAGATGTAAATCTGCGTTTCAAGATTATGTTATGTCTTGTCGAGTTTTAGCAGTTACGAAGTTAACGTATAGTTTTTTCATTTAAAGTTTATCATAATTAGTTTGGAAAAAACTAATTGACTATACTGATTATTAATTAACTGAACTAAAAAATTTGAATTTTTCACACTGAATTATGTTATTTTATAATTTAATTTTGAAAAGCTGAATATCTAAAAGAGTTTATTATTCATTAATTTAAATCTAATTCATTTGAAATTTTTTACTTGTTTGAAAGTTTTTAAAATTACAGTTTAGTTTTAATATATAAATTAGACTAATTGATTAGGACCAATTTGTTCCAATTCATTTTTTTTCATTTTTTTTAAGTTGAGTTGTCAAATTTAAAAGTTTCGACTATACTGTATTAGTTCAATTTGAACAAATTTTGATTTTGACTTATTTTGACATTTTATTCGACTTGGTTTATCTCAATCTTTCGCTAGACCTAATTCGTATAAAATTTTTAATTTTGTTATCTATGACATAATATATATCATGAATGAAGTGGGTAAATACTACTTTTTATAAATTTTTAATTCAAAAAATATTGCAATTCAATTCAAAATTAATGTAATTTGGTTCAAATTTTGTGTAGTTCAATTAAAAATTAATGTAGTTTAGTTAAAAATTAACACACTTTAGAAACAGGTTAAGATACATATCAATTCAATTCAAATTGCAATTTAATGCAGTTTGATAAAACAAAAAATAGTTCAATTCATCTAAACTAATTTTCAACTCAGTTCAGACAAACTAATTTTTGGTTCACTAGTTTATTTGAATTCATTTTCAATTCAGTTCAATTTAGACAAATTATTTTTTGGTTTAGTGCAGTTTTTAGTGATGCACTAAACCAAAAAATAAATTGCCTAAATTGAACTGAATTGAAAATTAGTTCAGATAAACTGAATTGAACTACGTTGAACTATAATGAACCAAAAACTATGTGTTATTTGTATACCATCCAAAGTGAATTTTAAAATAACTTTGATATTTAGTCAGCTTGTTTTTCAACTTTAAGTATAATGGAAAAAATCTAAAATGAAAAAATAAAAAAATTTGGTTAAAATCATTCAAATATTGACAAATTATGACTTATGGGACTAGGTAGTATAAATGGTGTCAAACACCACAGAGACGGTTAAGAAAACCCTTATAAGAAGAAAACATTAATCACCTACCTTTGAAAAAATATGGAATGCAACTTTTACCGTTCAAGCCCAAATTGCACAACTTAAGTCTTTGCAGTCGAAGCACTAAAGATGAGAACCGCTCTGGATAGTGTATAAATACAAATCTCGTATTCTCATTTTAAACATTGAGTTTATACTTAAATATGTAGTAATAGAGTATGAATATAACTTTGAAGGTTTTAGAGATATATTTTTATTATAAATCTCAAGTTTAGATATTGTTGTTATTTCATTACAATACTATATGAGTAGTTGAACTCTCTCGTGTTGAGATTATGTATAAGCAATTATAATTCTTTATATTTTTACTTCTTGTATATTTATTTATGTTTTCATTTGATCTGTTTGTGATTATTTATGTTTGTTGTTGGATGAACTAAACACTTGTCTTATTTCATTAACTTGAGACTGACTGCAGATTGATTCTAAATTATGGTCTAACTAAAAACGAATAAAGTTTTAAAAAACATAGGTTATACCATGGGGATATAAAATAATCAACCCTTACCATATTAATTTTATGCACACTTTTAACTTACGAAATTTTTTGGCAAGGAATTTTAGAACAAGAGTTTTGAAATGGAATTTTCAAAACGTGTTAAATATATTATGGAATATGTTTTTAACATATGGAATTTGTTTTTCCAAAATATATAAAATATTTTCTGAAAAAAGCTTTTCAGAATGAGTTATTTTATCATTTTCTTTCTTCTTCCTCTAAAAGTAGGAGTCTGGTGACGACGAGAATGGTGGGAAAGACAGCCACCGTGACACTGGTGGTGTTGTGCAATAGTAAAGAATATTTAAGTATTTTCCTTATATACGAGGTGAATAAAGAAATATGATGAGTTGCAAAAAGCAATTGCCCAAACATTGTTACACCTATCGGATTTAGCTTGTTTAATACAGCCCAAGGCTTGTATATTTGATCCAAACATATGTAGAAGAAGAACAATTGAGCTAAGATTATGTATTTATATATTTCACGCTATTATTTTTGGAGTCACTTTAGTTATTATATTTTTATTCAAGTTTTAACATATTTGATTCTGTTTGGTGATTTAATTTTTTGTTTATGATTGATATTTTAAGCGAGACACGATCACAATCGTCTTTTTATAGTCGGTGAGGATTTGGAAAATTTAAAACAAGAGTTTTTATTTATTAATAAAACAATTTATATTAAAATATACCATAATTATATTTAAAATTTATTTTTCAAATATTTTGTGATGTAAAATTACTTTTAAAATTGTTATAATTATTTGAATTTAACATTTATTTTTTAATAAATAATACGACCATTTCATTTAGTATTTGCTTATACATTATTGATCTTAAATAAGTGTTTATTATTTTTAACTTTTGAAAAACTAATTTTCCCGAATTAAATAGTACTGAAATTATTAATATTATTTTATAAGTTATATATATGCATTTAGGAAATAAATTATTTATTTTTGTATAATTAAAAATATTAGTTGGTTTATCATTTTTCAATCCTATAATTTTATTTGAGATATTTAATTTTGAAAATAAATTTAACCCAGATTCAATAAGTTACTATGTTTTAATTATTTTTTAAGGTTTAAGCATATTTTTTCAATAGTATACCATTTAGTAACTTTAATTTTTTAACGATAAATAGAAACAAAAAATATCTCAAGTGAAGAACAATTTAACAAAATTTTAATTTTGGATTTTAGTCTCTTACTTTATATAATACATAGGAGTGGACAAATTATCCTATAGTGCACTATAGAACTTTATAGTTAACTATAAATCAGTTTTAAAAAATTACACTGAACTAACAGATTATTTTTTAGTTTACCTATAGTACAATGCAGTTCAATGAGCTAATTTTTAGTTAACTATAGTGTAGTTTAGTAAACTATTTTAACTCAAATTAATAGAATGTTTTTTCACTGCTGTTAAAGTAAATGACACTCGTGCAATATAAAACTTGCACTAAAACATTCCATTAGTTTTTGTTAAAATAGTTGACTAAACTACACTATAGTTAACTAAAAATTTATTCGTTGAACTGTACCATAAGTAAACTAAAAAATAATTCATTTAAGTTATTTTGAACTATTTTTTAGTTTAGTGTAGTTTTCTTAAACTGGTTTATAGTTAACTATAAACTTTATAGTGCACTGTAGGATAATTTGTCAACCCTAAGTAAAAATAAAGAAATAAATATTAACTAATATGTTAAAGTGACTTTGTGAAATAATGTTCAAATAAAAAAAGCAAAAATCAATGAATAAAATTAATAAATGAAAAGTCACAAAAAGTAAGAAAATAAGAATGTAAAAATTAAAATTTATTAATAAAAAACAAAGATAACTAAACATTTTATTTTTCATAAACAAAATTATAATTTATTGAAAAAAAATTGTTAATTTATTAAATACTATTTTTCGTACCAATAAAATTTAATAATTACTCGTAATATTTGAAATAATTTTTATTTTCAAATACAGTCCACATTTAAATTAATAAAAATATATTAATATTATATATGCTTGATGTATATAGTTTTCACACCACAAATATTCATATATATATATATATATATATATATATATATATATATATATATATATATATATATATATATATATATATATATATATATATATATATATATATATATATATAAGCTAAGTTATTTAACATGAATATAAATATAAACAAATATTAATGATATAACATATATAAATAAAGAAAGATATCAAGCAATACAGTGAAAAAAAATTATATTCAGGAGTGAAAATAAATCTGAAAAAAAATTGAGTAAGATTAACATGCAAGTATATGGTTCGTTTAATTTTTTTTATAACTTTTTAAAAAATATAATACATTTATCGTGTCATAGATATGTTCATTAATAGTTATGATTTTCTTATATTATTATATAACATAAAAACTATAAATAATTATGTTATATATAATACAGTATAACAAATTACTTATTTAAAAGGTTATTTTGCATTAAAGTTTTTAAGGAATGTATAGATTGATTGTCCAATAATCTTATAGACTCAAACTTTATTTTTTCCAATTTATATGTGTTTAACAGTTGTAAAACCTAAACAAATATACTATAACAAACTTAGGATGATCATACGTATAAATTATATCGATAGTTTTAATATCTACAATAAAAAAAATTAAGCGAGTTGAACATTTAAGTCCTGGAGACTTTCTATAATTTCTTTTAATATTTAATTATCTGTGAGTTGAATATAAGTAAATATTTCTATTCATTATTTTATTAATATAACTAATCTATTAATGTGATATTATTTAGTATGGTTTATAAGATCATAGATTTGGACATTTTGGTTACTGTGCAGTGGTGTGGGGGATATTATGTTTTTAAGAGACAAAGGTAGCATGCAGAGCTTTGTAGAAATGCACGATCTTATAATAGTTGTGGTGAAGCGCAATGTGTGGAACCAAATTGTGCCATATGTGCAGAAGAGTGATCCATGATCTAACATGTGAGCCCACATGTAAGATTGACCCTTGGTAGCATTGCATTCAATGTGCAGAACATAATGGGCCCAATCGATTGCATGCGGCAAGACAAGAGGGCCGTTACTCAATTAATTCTCCATAGCCTTCATTGTCTACTTTGTACACTGAAAGTAGCCCCTATAATGGAAATGGACCATACACTACTTACCCCTACATACAATTCCTTTTATGTATATACAAATATGAATAAATAAATATAACACAATATTTTTTAAGACATTTAGTTGCAATATTTTATATTTTATTAAAAAAATTAACTTAGTAAGTAATTTATATTTAACCGATTATTGAGGTGAAAAGTTGAACTAAACTGAAAAAAAAACATATTAAGATGTATATGTCTAACATATAATGAATTAAAATAATTTTTTTTATAAATGATTAGAGATTATCTTATTTTATATTTTAGTTATTTCATATTAAAAAAGCTTGTTAATTCAAGACAATTTTTGTCAAAAGATTGATCCGGAAATTATTAAAAAGAAATCGAGATAGGTTTTTGTGAAAATATATCAACAATGCAGTGGTGGAAAGAAACATGATTACTAGATAGATAAATGATAATAATATTACAACAATATAACAAAGTAATCTATGGATGAAACAAGTTCAATAAAGTTCAATTTCACAAATCAACTTATAAAGTAAAATTTATCCTAATTTATATATCCTAATTTATATATTTTAAATTCACTTTATCCAAGGAGAAACATCTAACATATTATATTACTATTATAGAGGGAGTATCATTGTCATTATGTAAATAATTGACCACCCAATAATATCATTCCTGTCAACCAATGAGTTTCAGTCCATTTACAGTGGATGGGAGATTTTTTTTTTTGCAATAATACTTACTTTAAAATATAGTTCTATAAATATTATTATAATTACTCCTAAAAAGATTGGTAAGTTCCCAACGACATTCGCACCACATGTGTTGTATAAAAGCTGACATAATTACAAACAAAATTTTATGAGACGTGTAAAGTTATTGTCCTTAAGGATTTATCCGCGGTGTAGTGTAAGTTCTCCAGGGTACAACAGGAACTTCTCAGAATATCTCTCTCAAAACTAACAAGGATCTCTACAAAAAGTATAAAATAAACCTAGAATAATTTTAGAAGTAGAAAAGAAGAAAGAAGGAGAGAAGACTCCTTTTAGTGTGTCTTTGGAATGAAGGAAGAATTCCCTGTTTATAGAGTTAGAGAAGAATAAAATCAATAAAAAACAATAAAAACCATTAAATATTTTATCGTTTGAGCACTTAATAAAATGAATTTAAACATTATTGACAATTAAAGTTTTGACCGTTGCAATTCAACATTTTCTTTTGCAATAATCTAACGTTATTACAACAACATGGTTGTTGTTGTTGAATCACAGTAAAAGTGAAGGGTGATTTCAGATATTATTTGTGTACAGATTTTTACTGCAAACAGTTCTACTTGTCAATTGAATGAGATGACTGACAGAAAATATGGATCATGAAGTTTGAACTTGGTTACAGAAGAATTTTAGTAAGCAACACATCACGAAAACATGTTTTTCCAAGCTACAGAAGAAACAAAACCAGTGAAAGGTACGTTTTCAATCATTGGTCCCTGCTTGTTTTTTCTTTCATAAGAAAGACACACACACACCTAGGTACAAGAACAACACTTGTCACATTCCTTTTCCTTAATCTCACTGTAGTAAAAATAAGAAGAAAGTAAAAATTCAAGACAGAAATCCAACATGCACTGATCATGACTTAATCATCAAATTAAAAGGCATTGGAAATATATATTATAATCAATAAAGGTGATAGAATAATAATGTACAAATCATTCCTAGGCCAAAAAACTGCAGCATTTCTGCAATGCTGTCCAACATCTCTGTCTACTGTATATATTTTATTAATACTAATATACGGAACATTGTCAGTTTTTCTTGTTGATCATCCCTAGACTCAGTTGTGTATTGGAGGCTTTCTCTTTGCTGGAGAATAATCCATCTCAGTTATCTCTACCAGGTCATGGTTGTGCTCCTCAGGAACATCTTTCTGATTCCAAGAGCTCAGTGTATTCACTTTTTTAGTGCTGCCATTCACCGAGTCTTCAGCCTTGGATTCTTCCACATTCTGTCCATGGAACATACACATAATGAGAAAAAAAAAATGAAAATAAATTCCAAGGTTTCTGTTGCAGAAAAAAAATTAATGATGTTTTTTTTCTGTCTCTCAACGAACCTTTGGGAGGGATTGGGTAGTAGAAATGGAAGCGGTAACAAGTTTCCTATTCTTTAATTTTCCTGCAACAACACAAGAACATTCAAGATGTTTAATACTACGATTTGTATATATACAAAAGAGGGTTGGTTGTTCTTGTTAAATTTGTCAGGTGATGCTTGGTAGAGATAGTTTGCTATGTTTTACTCAAACCAGAAACCAAGTTAAAGAGAACGAAGCTTTGCATATTTATGCGTAACCACGAAATTTGAAGTATATGTGACAACTTGCACTAATTATAATACTCGGTCTGATTTAAGACTCTGAATGGTGTTTGTATTATAAGGAGAACAATGAAAAAAAAAAAGAATAAAAATGAACTAATGGTCTTAAAAACTAATGGTGTCTAGGCATATGGCGTCTAGGTCCGTAGTAATCTTCATGAATGTTTGGTAAGTTGTGGTTTGGTTTTGTGAATACTTTAGAGGCTCTTTTCTTCTGGCTACCTGTGCATTCGTTGTCTTTGCAGAGAACAGTTTCCTCAGCATCAGTGTTACTTCTTTTCAGCAAAGTACTTTCTCCATCCTGCAAAAGTAACAAAATTTTACATTAACATCAACTGAAGTATGAATGAGGGTTGAAGTTTATTAAAGAAATGAATCCATAAAACCAGAAAATAACGACCACCTACTTGTTGTTTCTGTTGCTGAACTGGTAAAGACACTTTCCCCAAACGAGTCCCTGCACAAAGTAAGGTAATGTTAGAAATCCAAACATAAGGACTGATTGACTTAACTGCTGTTGAAAGTATTATTTGAATTACCTTGAGTTTGTGCAAGGAGGAGTGAGAGAATAACAAGAAAGACCACAAAAGATTTCATTTTGAAGAAAAATGTAGGGAAAAAGTTAGAAGTTTGAGTCCTCAAACAAGAGGGTAGAGTTTTCTTCCTGTGAAGAAGAGCTTATAACTGTGAAATAAATGAGGAATTATGAGTGGTTGATATGGATGAAGGAGAGGGATGGCGGTTTATTATATATATAGTGGAGTATAGGGGTCCACAGAGAAGTTCAACTTAAACTATAATAGTATTTTACTTCCCTTTTTATTAGTTGTCTTATGGCACCCCTCAAAGTGCCAACTGCCACCCTATATCAAAGGAAATTGCTAATCATTTGAACCTCCAATTATTTAAGCCAAGGGCTAGAAGGTTTTGAGGCTAAATGATAGAAAAATATTAAGTAATTAACAAAGGTGCTACTAATTGTTAGGTACTATAATATCCACCAAAAATTAAAAGCAATAAAAAGTACAGTGGGAAGTCCAAATAGAGGTATAGCTAAATGAAGTGGGAAACCTTCAAATAGTAATGATATGAAGACATTTTTAAATATCAAACATATTTTCATCAAGAAATTATTTTTGTTTTCTGTCATATATCACTTATTACTATTTCTTTTCTCTTTTCTACTTTAGGTGTTAAACAACATGTAACATTTGGTGCCTGTCAAACCTGAAAATGGTACATTTACTTTGGGGAACGGCACAGGAAAAAAATTTGAAGAAGCCTATAATAATGCAAGTTTGCCTGCTAGTACACTGTTTTTTTTTCTCTTCTCTACATGAATGCAAGCATCAATGTTTGCAAATTTCCATGATGCCAGACTTTTGTTCTGTCTGGCTCACTTTTAAGCAACAAGGAGTACAACAAGACCATGTTTTCCCTTCGTCGCCTTTTGGATGCTGTCTCTTCTAGAAGACAACCCTGATGGATTTGCTCATTTCCAACAGTATAGCCTGTTTCTAATCACCAAAAGTTTTTCACTTTCTGTGGCTAGGTAGGCAGAAAGAGGAGTCCAATTTCAGTTAAGACAGCTTAAATATCCTTGCTGCTTGTGTACAGCAACACTCCTTCTATATCAATAGTTACATTATCTTGTTTTTGTGAATGTTAGGAGAAAAAGTTACTATTGAATGGAATACCTACCACTGGATAAAAAATTACTGTATTTTGTACTTGTAAGAGAATTGAACGTTGATTCCAACTCCATTTTACAGTGTTTCTGAAATGTATATGGCAGTGTGTGAAGATTTCACAGTGATAGAGAGAGAAAGAGAAGTGAGGTGATGGACATAAGTAGGTGCTAATTATGGGAACTGGTGCATTGTGCTTCCGTAGTTGCAGGCACTAGGCCATGCAGGAGCATGAATGAGGCAACATTATTGTTGTGAGAGTGAAGGTGAAAGAAAGAAAAGGGTTTGAAAGGGGTGATAATATTAATGAACAGTGATGCATCATGGGAATGGTTACGTAGGAGTTTTGTCGTGTAGTTGCCTTAAGAAGGGAAGGAAAAGACCAATCCACGTGGAGGTCGACATCTTGGGATGAAGTGGCACACCAGTTACAACGTGGGCACCGCAACTTCACGCACCATGTTGCTCCTCTGGGATGCAACTAACACATTGGTGGTCATCTTTGTCAGAATTTGTCAAATATATAGGACCTCCTCTATTCAATTCACTCTTCTTCCTCCTTCAAATATCCCACTAATCCTACTTCACTCTCTTTTTATCTTCATTCTCATACAAACTTGCACATGAGTCTTTTCTCATATATCCCAAACTCACATTCTCTATTAGGATTTTTAAAGTTATATAATAAATTATAATTTTTTTTACAGAATTTAAAATTGTAATGAAGAATAAATTAAAGAAACTAGAACAGAGGTGAAGACATTTCGTTTATATTATTTGTCAACTTGTCCACGTTGTGGAGATATTTGATGACTAAAACTAAGTTTAAAATAAAGAGGTTATCGTGGAATTCCAGAATGTATGTCGCCAAAATCATTATACATGGAGGAGTGTGTTTGTCTCTGTAACGCACCAAACGCAACTTACTCCAATCCCAAACACTCTTGTTTCAGTGAAATTCAACAATAAGCACACAGTTCAACAAATCATGCATCATTCAAACACAGTTGTATATTTTTTTCTTCTTAGATGTTCAATAGGGAGTTCACTTCATTATTAAACAAAGGGTTTTGTGGCAATGGTTTGAATTTGCTTTTAAACAATCCGACATTGTTGGGACATCACTTTTGAGACTAAGAATTTGGAGTGGCTAAGAGAGTTGGAAGTTGGAGGCACCTTTTTTTGTCTCTCTTTGTTTTGTGTTTGATAAAGACCAAAACTTGTACGTAATTTCTGATTACGTGCCTCTTCATGGCCAAACAATCCAACTTTGATGATGCTAATTCCTTTCTTTATACTCCAATTTTCCACGACAATCCTATTATACTTTCGCCATTAATTTATATATAATATTCCTCTTAAGTATTATACATTGTAGTTCAGTTTTCTTGATTCGGCAAGTAAAGAGTATTTACAGATGGATATTTGTATTGTAGTTCCCAGATTTTCTGGATGTTCATAAATTTAATCTTTCCGTGCCCTTTGGATAAACTAGAAGAATATGATTTTCTGCTTTCTTTTATCCTGAACTTATACGAATTTACCCTTTACTATTATTAATAAACAAATTAAAATTCCAAATTTGTTTTATAGTCATCAATATTCATCCCTGGACTTGTTCTTTCTTTTAAATGGTGTGTGAAAATTATTGGTCAAAAAAATAATATAGATCCTTGAAAATGTAAAAAAAAATGTCCTTTGAGAATGAGTCATAAGTTTTGTTGTAATAAATTATAATCAGACTATAATGTGTGAAGATGTATATTTGGGAAGTCACCCTTTGAAACACATTGTGGACGAAAGATAGAGAGCATGATCAGGTATTTAGTAAGTATTGAATATTTAGATAGTTCAAAATAACATATTGAACATTGATATTCATGATACTTTTTCATATAGATACCTACGTAATATTATCAAAATTAAGTACAGATTATATGTATTTTTTAAGGACTAAAAATTGATCAGTATTTTCCAGAAAAATATTATGAATGTACTAAATTTTTAATGATAACTTACGATCTCTATAGTCTTATAGTTATCTCATATCAACATTATTTGCATCTAAGTGGTTGGGTTCTAGGTTGGGTTGAATTCGGTTAAGTTTGTTTTGGTTCGGTTGGATTGGATTGAGTTGGATTGAATTAGATTAGTTATGTTCGGTTTGGTTTAGTTGCTTTTGGTTGCGTTTGGTTGGACTGGGTTGGATTGAGTTAGGTTGGGTTGGATAGTGTTAGGTTGAGTTACGTTGCATAGGGGTGGGTTGGGTTAAGTTGCATTGGGTTGGGTTGATTTCGGTAACGCAGGGATAGTTTGGGTTCGATTCGGTTGGGTTGGGTTCGGTTGGATTGGGTTGGGTTGGGATGGGTTAGGTTGGGTTGGGTTGGGTTGGGTTGGGTTGGGTTGGGTTGGGTTGGGTTGGTTTAAGTTGCATTGGGTTGGGTTGATTTCGGTAACGCTGGGTTAGTTTGGGTTGAGTTGGGTTGGGTTCGGTTGGGTTGGGTAGAGTAGGGTTAGGATGGGTTGTGTTGGGATGGGTTGGATTGGGTTGAGTTCAGTTGGGTTGAATTTCGTTTGGTTGGGCCGAACCGAACCCAATCGAATCGAACCCAACCGAACCGAACCCAACCGAACCCAACCCAACCGAACCCAACCCAACCGAATCGAACCCAACCCAACCGAATCGAACCCAACCGAACCGAACCCAACCGAACACAACCGAACTCAACCGAACCGAACCCAACCGAACCGAACCGAACTGAACCCAACCGAAACGAACCGAATCGAACCTAACCCAACCCCACCCAAACCCAACCGAACCCAACCGAACCGAACCGAACCGAACCGAACCCAACCCAACCGAACCCAACCCAACCCAACCGAACCCAACCCAACCCCAACCCAACCCCCACCCCAACCCAACCCAACCCAGCCCAACCCAACTCAACCGAACCCAACCGAACCCAACCCAACCCCAAACCAACCCCAATCCAAACCAACCCAACCCCAACCCAACCCAAACCAACCCAACCCCAACCCAACCCAACCCAACCCAACCCAACCCAACCCAATCCAACCCAACCCAACCCAACCCAACCCAACCCAACCCAACCGAACCGAACCGAACCCAACCGAACCGAACCGAACCGAACCCAAACAAATCGAACCGAACCGAACCGAACCCAACCGAACCCAACCCATCCCAACCGAACCGAACCGAACCGAATCGAACCGAACCGAACCGAACATAACCGAACCGAACCGAACCGAACCCAAACCAACCCAACCCCAACCCAACCCAACCCAACCAAACCCAACCCAACCCAAACCAACCCAACCCCAACCCAACCCAACCCAACCCAACCCAACCCAACCCAACCCAATCGAACCGAACCCAACCGAACCGAACCCAACCGAACCCAAACCAATCGAACCGAACCGAACCGAACTGAACCGAACCGAACCGAACCCAACCCAACCGAACCCAACCAAACCGAACCCAACCCATCCCAACCGAACCGAACCGAACCGAATCGAATCGAACCGAACCGAATCGAATCGAACCGAACCAAACCGAACCGAACCGAACCGAACCCAACCCAACCCAACCCAACCCAACCTAAGCCAACCGAACCGAACCGAACCGAACCGAACCGAACCCAACCCAACCGAACCCAACCCAACCCAACCCAACCGAACCCAACCCAACCGAACCCAACCCAACCCAACCGAACCCAACCCAACCGAACCGAACCGAACCGAACCGAACCGAACCGAACCGAACCGAACCGAACCGAACCGAACCCAACCCAACCTAACCCAACCCAACCGAACCGAACCCAACCGAACCCAACCGAACCAAACCGAACCGAACCCAACCGAACCGAACCGAACCCAACCCAACCGAACCCAACCCAACCCAACCCAACCCAACCCAACCCAACCCAACCGAATCGAACCCAACCCAACCCAACCGAACCCAACCGAACCGAACCGAACCGAACCGAACCCAACCCAACCCAACCCAACCGAACCGAACCGAACCCAACCCAACCCAACCCAACCGAACCCAACCGAACCGAACCGAACCGAACCGAACCGAACCGAACCGAACCGAACCGAACCCAACCGAACCGAACCCAACCGAACCGAACCGAACCGAACCCAACCCAACCCAACCGAACCGAACCGAACCGAACCGAACCCAACCCAACCCAACCCAACCGAACCGAACCGAACCGAACCGAACCGAACCGAACCCAACCCAACCCAACCCAACCCAACCCAACCCAACCCAACCCAACCCAACCCAACCCAACCCAACCCAACCCAACCCAACCCAACCCAACCCAACCCAACCCAACCCAACCCAACCGAACCGAACCGAACCCAACCCAACCCAACCCAACCCAACCCAACCGAACCGAACCGAACCGAACCCAACCCAACCGAACCCAACCCAACCCAACCGAACCCAACCCAACCCAACCCAACCCAACCGAACCGAACCCAACCCAAGCCAACCCAACCCAACCCAACCCAACCCAACCCAACCCAACCCAACCCAACCCAACCGAACCGAACCGAACCCAACCCAACCGAACCGAACCCAACCCAACCCAACCCAACCCAACCCAACCCAACCCAACCCAACCCAACCGAACCGAACCGAACCGAACCGAACCGAACCCAACCCAACCCAACCCAACCCAACCCAACCCAACCCAACCCAACCCAACCCAACCCAACCCAATCGAACCCAACCGAACCCAGCCCAGCCCAGCCCAGCCCAGCCCAGCCCAGCCCAATTCCAAACCCAAACCCAACCCAAACCCAAACCCAAACGAAACCAACCCAAACCAAACCAAACCAACCGAAACCCAACCCAACCCAACCGAACCCAACCCAACCGAAACCAAACCCAAACCAAACCAACCCAAACCAAACCAACCCAAACCAACCCAAACCAACCCAACCCAAACCCAACCCAACCCAACCCAACCCAACCCAAACCAACCCAAACCAACCCAACCCAACCCAACCCAACCCAACCCAAACCAAATCAAACCAAACCAAACCAAACCAAACCAAACCAAACCAAACCCAAACCCAAACCCAAACCCAAACCCAAACCCAAACCCAACCCAAACCCAACCCAAACCAAACCAAACCCAACCAAACCCAAACCCAAACCCAAACCCAAACCCAAACCCAACCAAACCCAAACCCAACCAAACCAAAACAAAACAAAAGCCAAACCCAACCAAACCAAACCAAAACCCAAACCAACCCAAACGAAACCCCAAACCAACCCAACCCAAACCAAAACCCAAACCAACCCAAAGCAAAACCCAAACCAACCCAACCCAACCCAACTCAAACCAAACCAACCCAAACCAAACCAACCCCAACCCCAACCCCAACCCAAACCAAACCAACCCAACCCCAACCCAATCCATACCCAAACCAAACCCAACCCAACCCAACCCAACCCAACCTAAACCAAACCAAACCAAACCAAACAAGAAGTTTCCAATCCTGTGTAGTCAAACTAAAACTATGTAGAACAAGAAGGTGCAAGATAGGAGGATAAGGAATGAATGTGTCTGCAAAGCACAATTATTTCTAATGGTTTCGACAGAGAAATTAAACATTTTCCACCAGATTTTTGGTCACCCTCACCCTTTCCATATATCTCTAATACTTGGATCTTCTACTCACCCATATCTTTCTTCTCAATCCTAGCGAAAGCAGTTAGAAAAGATTGGTTCTTTTTTGTTTGTTTTCTTTACATGGTACTCAAATATATCATTTTTTCTGAAAAGGATGGATCTTGAAATCTTATTTTGACTATGGATCATATCAGATACGCACAGTGAAAATCTATCAGAATCGAAATTCTTTAACCAATGTAAATTAATTTGGATGTAATCATGAACGTAAATTTTAAAAGACTAAAAGACGCATGAGACTTCAGATTCATTACTTGACGTGCCATTGAAAAAAAGATCAAAACCTCCAAGATTTTGCAGCACAACATTTAAATCTAGGGTAAGTAAAAAAAGAGAAATTGGGTTGAAGGAATGAAGTGGGGGGAGCCATTACCATCCAGGAGCTGTGGCATCAAGGGTGAAAGTGAGAAAAAAACGGCGAGGGTTGGTCACATCAAGCTCCATGCAAAGACTCTCCTTCCGAATATTAATGGCATCATTCTTGACGATGACAGTTTTGCCGTGGTAAACGTAAGCTGGTGGTGGAAAGGATCCAGGGTGATGATAATGAGGGCGAGTTGAAAAATAATTCTTTTTGTCTTTTGCTCGGTGGTGCCGCCTCCTTCTCCGGCTTCTGATATTCTCCGTTTCGTTTGCTTCTTTTTTAGCATCTCCCTTCCTCTTCTTCTTCTTCTTGCTTTGAACTATCGAAAGTTTGTGACCAAATTATAGTACTACTCTATAACTTTGTCACGCGTTGGTAAGGGAACATAACTAGAGAAGAGGAAGAGCGAGAAATTATAAAGAAACATGTACATGTAACATGTACCTTAATTTTATCTAATATGTTACACACCAGTGTTTTTTTTATATTATTATCTTATCACACGGTATATATATATATATATATATATATATATATTATCTACTTAGTGTTACATAACACATGCCTTCAACATATAATAACATAAATATAAAATAGAATCCTGGTTGTGTAGAAATATTAAAAGAAGGAAAGCATTATGCAAAACTAGAAAACCTAACTTTCTAATAATGGGTAAGAACTGAAAACATTAAACTAAACACAGAATTTGGCATTCAAACATATTTCTAATATGAAAACAATACTTAAACAACAATTAAAACTAAGATTAAAATGCAGAGACTAAAAATCAACATTGAAAACCAAAAAAAGTGACGAGAAAGTAATAGATTTACCTAATTTTCTAATTTTTAACACTTTTGAATCCAAACTTGTATCAAATGATTAGAACAGGTTTACCAACACGAAAACAAATTAAAAAAAAATTGCAATGAAAAACAGATTATAAAACTAGAAATAAACAAATGTGTTGAAAGAATTAAATAAATGAAAAATGGGTTTTCTAAAACTAAAACCAAAATTGAGTTAGGATCATTCCAGCTTCAATATTGACTGTCAATGATTCATTTCTAAACTATTAGAATACAGTGATCATTTCAGATTCTTAGAACTCAATTCTTGGTCGAAAAACCGAATCTAGAAAAGTGCTGAAAATCAAGTGATCATTCCTCAAGATTTTGATTCTAATTTAGAACTAGAAAATTGGGTTTGATTCATTATGTGTAAAATGTAAATTGGCATAAACTGTAATTTGAAATTGTAAATGAATAAAAGTCCATAACAAGAACAAAGCAATGCAAGAAAATCAGAAATTGAATTGGATTAAGAGCAGAATATAGAACCTGGTTTAGAAGTACAAAATACAATGAAGTTCTTGATTTGCTTTTGATAACTTTGTAGTCTAAGATAGCCAAGAGACTCCAGAGAAAATGCTCTCCCGAAACTCAGAAAACGAAAACTAGAAACTAAAGAAGTGTTTGATGTGTATTCTAGGGTTGTGACGTGTGGTGTTTGGTTCGATCAAGGCCTTATATAGACAAAAACAAAGAACTAAAACTAAGAAACTCTAGTAGACATATCCTGTTTTTCAAGATTTATTCAACTAACTTAACTTAGTAAGTAAATAAAGTCTTCGACTTCCTTGAATCCAGGCTGTTACAGGTTGTAAGTGACTATTCCAACTCCTTTTCTTCATTGGTAACCTTCTACATCAGGTGCGGTCAGCCTTGGTTCCAGCTTCTATCCGGTTGCATTCACAAAGCTCTACAATGATTAACTCCAAACAACTGTGTTTCTAGCAACTGCCTTCAACTTTCTCCAACTAACTTCCTAGAAAAAAAATCATTATAATCACAAAAAACTTTAGGATTAAATATGTTTTTAGTCCCTGAACTATCAAGCGATTTTGGTTTTAGTCCCTACTCAGAACTTTGATGGTTTTTAGTCCTTATTGTTTTGAAACTCTGATTAATAGTCCTTAAAATTGGACGGTGTTAAGTTTCAGTGGATGTGGCAAACGGCGTTGCCACGTGCTCACTGATCTGCTGTATTCTCTGTCTGCCACGTTGGATGTTTAATGGTTTGAACTGAGTTTAAGTTACTTAACCACTTCGTGATGTTTTATAAATCAGATTTGAAGAAGTTGGGTTCTTCTTCGTCGCTGAAGCTGGGGGCAAAGAACTTGGGTACACGTGAATGTTGGAGTTGGTGTTCTTGAGGAGGTAAGTTCATATGTTTTGGTTTTGGTCTTCTTCTGTTCTTCGTATGAATATGAGGATTTGGGATATAGGGTTTTTTGTGGGCAGGAAAGTTGATGAAGGGATTGCTTTCTTGTAGTGAAATGAAAGGTGACAGTGGAGGAAATGGTTGGACGCGAAGGTCAATTAGTTCGTCTAAGTCGCAAAGCTGTGGATCATCTTCACGGTTACCTTCTAAATTGTGTGGTTGTGGTGAAACATTGTTGGTTTTGAAGGCCACTACTGTGAAGAACAAAGGAAGATTGTTTTATAGATGTAGAAATTGGGCAGTAAGTGATTAAATCTTTCATTTCATTTGCTAAAATTTGAATTAATCTTGTGTTGTTTTGATTGCAGAGTAATTCAAGTTGTAATTACTTTGAATGGCATGATGAAGGAGTTTCTGAAGCTGAAGGAAGCTATGAAAGAAAACGTGAAGAATTTCAAATGTGTTTGGAAAATGAAAAGCTTGTATTGGATCTAAGGAAGAAGAACGACAAGTTGAAAAGGAAATTAGAAGAAGAGAAGAAAGTTGTGAAAATGATGTTATTGTTGTTTGTCTTGTCATGGGCGTTAACAATTTTCTTTTGTATTATGTTTTTGTTAAAGATGAATTGTAATTAAGAATTATGGATTAATAGAATGAGGTTTGTCTGGAAATTGTGGTTGTTGTTTGTTTTCCCTTTAACATTCCAGTGTTACTGGTATATTGATATATGTTAATAAAGAAAAGAGTTCACAGCATAAGAAAGTGAAGCAGAGTGTCTGTAAATGTGGAGTTGGAATAAATAAAGTTAACTTGGCACATTATGCAAAGATGGAATACAACACGAAGCACGATATAATATGAAGTGGTCCCAGAGTATTAAATAAGATAAGTTTAGTGGTCCCTTTCCACTACAAAAAATATTAAAAGCAACCACACCAATCACTGTACCCACTACTACTATTGTTCCCTGGGTCACTGTGACTTACAAAATTGTCATTAAAATAAAGGGTTGGCTATAATAAATCTTCAATTGGTACTAGCTTGGGACCCTAGATGTTGTGCAGCTAGTCGTGAGGATGTTCTGCTTCCACCTGGGTGCCTTGATACAGGTCCTGCTCCACTGCCGCTTCTTCTTCCCCGTTTTGATGTTCCTCCTCCTTGGTGACTTGATGCAGCTCCTGCTCCACTGCCACTTGTTCTTGGCCTTGTTGATGTTGGTCCTCCTATCATTCTCAACATCAAACCCATCATCTTCATTAGCCATTCTGTCATCTTCACTATCATCCATACATTCTTCAGCCGAAGCTTCTACTTCCCCCTCAACAACATTTCCACCTTCCTCTTCTTCCCCAAGATAATCATATTCATGACGACCAACAACCTGTTCTTCTTCTTCCTCACCCATTTCAACCTCTTCATGTTCATCATCACCATCACACTCTTCTTCTTCCTCACCCATTACAACCTCTATATGTTCGTCCCCACCATCACACTCTTCTTCTTCCTCACTCATTTGAACCTCTACCTGTTCATGACCACCACCAAACTCTTCTTCTTCCCCACCCATTTGAACCTCTTGCTGTTCATGACCACCATCACATTCTTCCTCACCCTCTTCTAGACCCATTTCACCCTCTTGTACAATCTCATCCACTTTGGGAACCACTTCTTCCGTGTCTATGTTTCCTTTTTCAACATCACCCTCTTCCACTTCCTCACCCACTTCACCACAACTAAGAAAGTGAACTTCCACTGCCTCACTAGGAACATGTTGAACATAGATTTCTACCTCTTCCTTATTCTCCTCTGCATAATTAGCCAAGTACAGTGCTTCACTATCATCACTCAATAATCTCACATTATTCATCAGCCTTTGTTTGGACCCCTTCCACCAAAGTTTGAAGTCTGCATCATACTTAAATTCTTTAACTATTCCAACTGCTTCAAAATACGACCAACGATCCGGATCAAGTCCTTTGATCACGTGTATCTCTCCTCCAACATACTGTAGCCCCTTATTACTAACAAACTTCCCCATGTGATGCAAACAAATGTCGAAAACCATTTCTAGACCTACATTCAGACATCAACGCTTTACGCACAAATTGGAAAAACCATAACATAACCCAAACAGAAAAAAAAAGCTTAACTTACCTATACGTCTTGTGTCTTAATGCTTGACTTTCACGACCACCGGAACGACCACCGCAACCACCACCGCAAGGACCACCAAGATACAATGCTTCCTCTGAAAGGTTTCCACTACAATGCTTCAAGTAAAACTAATTTTCCCCCAATTCAAAAATTTAATTTCACAAATTGTGAACCCTATATCTGATTTCAATGAACAACGTAATTAACTAACTTAAACTCAGTTCAAACCATTAAACATCCAACGTGGCAGACAGAGAATACAACAGATCAGTGAGCACGTGGCAACGCCGTTTGCCACATCCACTGAAACTTAACACCGTCCAATTTTAAGGACTATTAATCAGAGTTTCAAAACAATAAGGACTAAAAACCATCAAAGTTCTGAGTAGGGACTAAAACCAAAATCGCTTGATAGTTCAGGGACTAAAAACATATTTAACCCTAAACTTTATTATGCCACTTACTAATTATACCCACTAAATAACTTCTTAGTGATACTAAAAACATAATCTGAAAAAAAAATATATAACAGATTTAAATGTTATAGATAAATTGATATAAATCAAAATCTAACATAGAGGATTCTCATCTTTACGGTGTACCAAAGTTATGAAAATAGCTCATCCTTGCAAAAGCATTCCTTGTCTACATCCAATCATCCCCTCGTCACTTTTTATCTATAGCAATAAGTGCATTTTTATTATGTAAGAATGGAAAAAACATGTTTCAGAACTGCACCCCTAGTCACGTGTCATGACAAATACTAACTACTCATCCCGTCTCTTTGTTGGAAATAAAAGTATGAATTTAAGTATCATATGATCAAGTTGAATATTATATAAAAAAGAATGTGTGGGATTATATTCATATATAATTAGTGTTGTGTTTATGTGGTGATCCTTTCTCGAAACAATGGTATTAGAGCAAAAAATTTGAAGGTTTGTCGTGATAACAGGTTGAAACATGTTGAAGATAACAATTTAAATTTAAATTATTGTTGCACTTATTTAGGAATAAGTTTTAAATATTTAAAGTTGTTTTCTGTTTTTATATTGTTTCCTATTTAAGTATAAGCATTTAATATTGCTTATAAAAATGTACCCCATTTGAGAAAGAACAGAAAAATAAATGAAAGAAATCGTATTTTATTTCCTACGAATTGTTTAACATGGTATCAGGTGTTTTTAATTCCGGGAATATCTATCTTCATCTCCGCATTGTTTCCAATCCCTAAATTCCCAATTTCGCCATGGCCAATCCTTCTTCCACCTCCTCACCGTCTAACACCTCTACCCCATCTTCCAATATTATCATTCAGCAAGATAATTCTTCTTTTCCCATCATTGTTATTCTTGATGACTCAAACTACCCCCTTTGGTCCCAGTTAATGGACATGCGTATTGGTGCTCGAAACAAATCGGGGTATCTCACTAGGGCCACTGTGAAACCCTCCATTGATGACACAACCTATGATAACTGGGTTACTGAGAATAAACGGGTGAAAAGTTGGCCTATTGATTCCATGAGCCCCCCGTTGATGCAGCGGTTTATCCGTCTTGAATCTGCCCATCAAATTTGGGATGCAGCCCTCCATTCTTCTTCTGATGGTGACTCCTCTCCCTCTCCTCAACCTAATGTTGTGTATGAAGGTATTCTAGGTAAAACTCTTGGCTTTGGCATAAAAGACTCGGACACCTTTCCTTTGGTTATCTTCAAAAATTATTTCCCCATTTATTTTCAAATTGTCATTCCTCTAAATTTCAATGTTCTACTTGTGAAATGGCTAAAAGCCATCACATTCCCTTTTACCCTAGTGTGAATAAAAGTTGTATTCCCTTTCAAGTCATTCATTCTGACATTTGGGGTCCTGCTAAAGTCCCTTCGTTTTCTCATTCTTATTATTATGTCTCCTTTATTGATGAGTGTACTCGAATGATGTGGGTTTCTTTGCTTAAACATAAAAATGACGTCTTCCCTATTTTTCAGAAATTTCACCGTATGGTTCAAACACAATTTAATACTTCCATACAAAATTTTCAATCTGATAATGGCCTCGAATATAAGAATGGATCCTTTTCTGAATTCTTCACCTCTAACAGAATAAAACATCAAACTTCTTGTACATATACACCTCAACAAAATGGACTAGCTGAGAGAAAAAACAGACAATTGTTGGAGGTTGTACGGGCTTCATTATTTGGCATGAATGTCCCTTCCCATTATTGGGGTGAGGTTGTCCTCTCTGCGGCCTATCTTATAAATCACACTCCTTCTAGTGTTTTAGGTTTTCTCACCCCTCAAAAGAAGCTTGAAACTTTCTTTTCTATTCCACATGTCATGAATCTTGAACCTCGAGGTTTTGATTGCACTGCCTATGTTCATGTTCCAAAAAAATTACACGGTAAGCTTGATCCTTATGCTAAAAAATGTATCTTTGTCGGCTATTCTGACGTCCAAAAAGGATATCGTTGCTTTGACCCTCAAACTCACAAAATGCATGTAACACTTGAAGTATCCTTTAGGGAGTCTGAACCTTTCTATTCAGGGGGAGTCACCTCTTCTTCTTCTCAGGGGGAGATTCGTCATATTGGAGAAGAAGAATTATGCTTACCTTTACCTGTGACTCCTACTCCAACATCTCCTCTTATTATGGACAGTCCACCAAATCAAAATCCTTCTCCTGAAGTCTCCACCGGTCTTCCAGGTACAGATCTTCTCAATGCAAGTCATTCTTCACAAAATGAGGCACCAAGTCTACCTTACATACCAGAATCACCTGATGTGGACAGTTTTGAAACACATCCCGAACCTACTACTGAGGTAACTTCTGTCCCTATTGTAAACTCTTTCATCCCAACTTCTTCTAACACTCACAATACACAAATCAAAAGATCAGAACGACAAAATAAAGGTATACCAAAATTAGTTTATGAACCAGATCCGAGAGTGAAAGTAAAATACCCTATTAGCAGTTATGTATCATCTCATAGATTATCTGAATCATATGCTCTAACGGCTGATCAATTATCCACTGTATCTATTCCTAACAGTGTGCAGGAAGCATTAGAAGATCCTAGATGGAAGCAAGCAATGAACATAGAGATGGAAGCACTTCAGAAAAATGAAACTTGGAAACTAACTTCTTTACCAAGTGGAAAAAAGACAATTGGATGCAAATGGGTATACACTGTGAAGTTAAAAGCAGATGGAAGTATTGATAAATACAAGGCAAGACTCGTGGCAAAGGGATACACACAAAAATATGGGGTAGACTATCAAGATACGTTTGCTCTAGTGACTAAACTCAACACAATCCGAATCCTAATTTCCATAGCAGCTAATAGAGATTGGCCCCTGAAACAATTTGATGTAAAGAATGCCTTCTTGAATGGTGATTTAGAAGAGGAGGTCTACATGGAGGTCCCACCGGGAGTACAGCTACCCCCTTCAAAAGAAAGTGTAGTCTACAAATTAAAAAAGGCTTTATATGGCCTTAAACAGTCACCCAGGGCATGGTTTGGAAGACTCACGTTAGCAATGAAGAAGTTTGGGTATAAACAAAGTAATTCAGACCATACCTTGTTTATAAAGCATAACAAAGGAAAAGTGGCCATACTTATTGTCTATGTAGATGATATGGTGTTAACAGGAGATGATATGGAAGAAATGAAATTACTTGAGAAGAAATTGGCTGCTGAATTTGAAATGAAGCATCTTGGACAACTAAAATACTTTCTTGGCATAGAAATTGCAAGATCTGAAAAAGGTATTTTTCTATCTCAAAGAAAATATATTCTAGACCTTCTATCTAAGACTGGAATGTTGGCTTGCAAGTCAGTCGATACTCCAATTGAAATGAATCATTCTCTTGCTGTATATCCAAACCAGATTGAGACGGACAAGCATAGATACCAGAGGTTAGTAGGAAAGTTAATTTATTTATCTCACACTAGACCTGACATTGCCTATTCTGTGAGCATTGTAAGTAGGTTCATGCATTCTCCTAGTGAAGAACATATGACAGCAGTATACCGTATCCTTAGATACCTCAAAGGTTCACCAGGAAAAGGTTTATTATTTTCAAAAAATGATAGAGCCTGCATAGAAGGATACACAGATTCAGACTGGGCTGGAGATAAAACTAGAAGGCAATCAACTTCAGGGTATTTTACTGATAGGCTGTCGTTGAAGCTATCAAATTAATACTACTTTTCAAGGCAACTTCAATATTGCCAAGTAGTATTCAAGAAGGTAGATAGGGCTAAAGTAACCCTGAGTCGTCTCCCAACGAACACGGAATTGCTTTTGAATATCTGACTCTTACGAATGCTATGCAATGCTTATGGATAAAAGTAATGTTTGGAGAATGTTTAAAGAACAAATAAGAAACTTAAAAACGGTTATGATTAAATAGGCTAATTCCACTACTTTTCTAAGATAGATTCATCATCGGTTATTCACGAATAATTGTTCAATTAATTATTGTTTAAGTTTCAAATTAATTAAAGTACATTCTTAATTAATTTGAGGGCGATCGTGCATTTAACCAAAGTAAATTCTCAATCAAATGCAAAACCTTTCTAGATTATTCACAATAAATTCAACCAAAGTACATTCTCAATCAAATTCTATTGTGTTTAATCATGTCTATTCTTAAATCTCCTAACCAAGTTAAAAGTTAATCAATCAAAATAAATTCTCAATTGATTATAGTTGAAATTATTACTACCAACCAAAGTACATTCTCAATTGATAGTAACAACCATTTAATCATATGAAAGTTCCTAAATTAAATCAAAGTAAATTCTCAATCAAACCTAGAAACCCTAGAACTCATATAATCAATATGCATGTAGATTCAAACACATTATGATGCAAAAATCTTTACTTTTAACAAGATAGAGAGATGAAAGACATAGAGAGAACAACTTAAATCAATAATCAAAGTAAACAATTGCATTAACTGAACGTAACCTCAGAATCCGTTATGGAATTACAGCAGAATAGCCCTAGATGCTTAGCTCTCCATGAATGGAGTTGAATACAAGATAAAAGAAAAGTGAGAGGAGTATGAGAGAACGAATGAAGTGAAGTCCCTTTTTCTGCCTCCCTTGGGTCTCTTTATATAGGCTTGATTGGGCTTGGACTCTGAATAGTTTGTTGATAAGATATTTTCTGTTGATCTATTATATCTTTCAAATATTTATTAGATTAAATCAGTTTTAAAGAATATTTGATAGATATTAACTCAATTATCTTATATCCTATATCTTCCAAATAACTAAAAGATTTAGATAATGATAAAATTATTTGGAAGATATTTTCTGTTGATATTCCCAAATTAAATTCAACAACTGAATTTTATCTTTTAGATTTTTTGACTTTCCAAAATTGCACAAATACCCTAAAATTTCTTCCATCTGCACTTTAACCCCTTCTGAATTTTCCAAATAAAATCTGATTTTGGGCCTTGAATTGCCATTTGGACCAATAAAACTTATATTATCAGCTGTACAAATAAACATTAGAACATCCAAGAATAATTTATGCACTAAAACTCACTTTTTACGTCTCTTTATTTCCCAAACCCAACAATTCCAATCATCACAAATTCACTTAAAATCAACCATTTAAGCACAATTATCCCATCAAAAATTTGAACTTTAAAGCATAAATGTGGGCATAAATATGCACTCATCATTTACCTTTGTAGAAGGCAACTTAGTCACATGGAGAAGCAAGAAGCAAAAGGTAGTTGCAAGGTCTAGTGCTGAAGCTGAATTTAGAGGTATGACATATGGCATTTGTGAATTATTATGGATTAGAAGTGTACTAGCTGATTTGGGAATCAAATATGAACAACCGATGAACCTTTTCTGTGACAACAAGGCTGCGGTAGAGATTGCACATAACCCGGTTCAATATGATAGAACCAAACATGTTGAAGTGGATAGACATTTTATTAAGGAAAAGCTAGATAATCAAGTAATTCAAACTCCACATGTTCGGTCTGAAGATCAACTTGCTGATATATTAACAAAGGTTGTTTCAGGAAAGGTGTTTGAAGAAGTCATTAACATGTTGGGCATGATTGATATTCATGCACCAACTTGAGGGGGAGTGTTGAAGATATAATTTACATTTAAATTATTGTTGCACTTATTTAGGAATAAGTTTTAAATATTTAAAGTTGTTTTCTGTTTTTATATTGTTTCCTATTTAAGTATAAACATTTAATATTGCTTATAAAAATGTACCTCATTTGAGAAGGAACAGAAAAATAAATGAAAGTATCGTATTTTATACCCTGTGAATTGTTTAACAAAACAAGGTACTGAGTGAAGAATCTTAGATATAAACTGTATTCATATTTGTGTCTTTCTAGTAATCCTCACTTGAAAGATTGGTTAAAATCTTGTCAAGAGGTAGAATTTTTGGATTCCACCTACATCGGGAGAGACCTTATTTGTTAATCCATGTCCATTTTCTGAGATACTAAAGAGACTAATTTTTAATCAACATGACAGTGCTATCTTCATTCGAACAAGACATTGGGGTCCAAGACTTCTAAATTTTTAAGCTTAATCCATGACATTGGTTTTAAATTTTTACAGCTGTGTAAAGTTGAGTTTAGTAAACTCATTTAGTTCAGAATATTTGTCGTACCAAGGAAGATTACACTATTTATTTACCTTAAATTTACGACCTCTAGTTCAATAAGCGTAGTGATCCTTTTTTATTGTATTTATGACTCACATAAGATACCAATGTCACTGCTCCTTTGCATGTCTACTTACTGTTAAAATGCTTACACTACATCATATACTGAATCAAACCAGAAACAAGAAAATTGTTATTCTCATTCTCGGGGTACTGATTTATAGTACTGTCTGTTTAGGCACCCCTTTACGATAGATCAAGCGGATGCTTATCAACAAAGTCATATAGTTCATCTCCAATTCTAAATCCAAGCATTCTGGCCATATCATTTGCTATCAATTTAGGCTTGGGAATGTTGTGATGCTTCAACCAGGAATACACAATGAAGACTTTCTTCATGACGAACAGTTCCAAGGCCTCCGGGTTGAAAACAATTCCCATTTTCAAATTCATCTGCAGCATAACATAAACATACTGTGTCAGAATCAAAACATGTTTTCCCTTTTTCACACACAAGCATGCAGTTCTTAACATCACCTGGTGTGGAACCATCATTGCAGCATACCGAGCCAGTTCTCCAGCTCTCCAATCCAACAAAACTGGCAACCATGGATAAGTAGCATCAAGTCTCACAAACCATACCCTAATATCAGGATACTCTGACAATTCTCTAGGATCATGAGGATCTTCTCTTTTATAGTTGATGGTGAAGCCAATTGAGCGCTCAAGAAACTCTTTTGGTTCAACTGCAACATTAACATCACCATGTACAGCATCCAAGTTAACAATGAAGTTATGAAGCTGTTTCATGAATGTATATCCAAAAAGTAGCTAAACAACCTTGAAGGTTACATATCAGAATGCCTACCAGATAAAGGAGACTTCATGCCTGTTGCAGCTTGAAAAGGGGACAAGTCAAGACGAGTAATAATATCATTGTCAATAACAACTTCAAATCGGCCTTCAGTTGGGGGCAGAGAAGGTGCAACTTTTTGTTCATCTGTCAACCAAAGTCTGTTCAAATGTAGTATAATACATTCCATCAAACGCATGGAGCACAGTTCATTGCAACGAAATTACGTGGATTAAGAAAGAAAGTAACATTTTATGAATCTTTGATTTGAAACGGATTTAGGAGGCCCTTTAATTGAAATCAACAGTGTACATATCTTCAATTTTCATTATGCACAATTTTACATTTTAGTTCAGCTTCTATCCACTGTGAGTTCAAAATAGTTTACAATTCTCAATCAATCAGGAACCAATATTAACATGAACTTCAAATATGTACTGTAAAAGTTAACAAATCTATATGAATTTATATTAATATATCTAAGAATGATAACCTATAATAAGCATTAAAAAGTGACAGAAAAAGTATAGAATGATTGTGATTGTGTTACCATCATCATCAAACAAGGAGAGGTCGAAGTTTCCTTGGGGATTGTAGGCAACGGAGACAGCAACATGTCCTCTCTGATAGGGAGGAGGAGGAATTGGAGAGGTAAGGGAAATTGGTTTGCAAGAAAAACATGAAATGGATGGTTTTGGCAAAGGAGAAAGTGGAAGCAATGGTTTGCATTTCACTGAGGAAATAGCCATCATGAGTTTGCAATGTGTGAGAGTTGCAGGCAGAGAACTGCATAAGCAGTTAATACCGTTTCTATCCACAAAATTCTCTGTCCTTACATTTTCCTCATACTTCTATCCACTTCTTTAAACCCACTTTTTGGGCCTTTCATCAAATATATAATTAATTTCAAAAATATAGATAATAGAAAATTATATAGAGATATATGTTAGAAATTCCAAAAAATTATTTTAATTGCTTTCAATTTTATCACTAATTTTTTTTCGAAAGAAAATGTTTTGGGTCCTTTTCACTTATAAAAATATTTATTTTTATTTAATCCTTAAATTTGTTAAAATTAAAAATTAATTTCTATATAAATAAGACTTTTTATCTGTGTTAGTCCTTTGTACACATACACTAACATTTTACCTGATAATATATAGCTACTTTTAGTATTAAACGCAGCTGTGATTACAATATTATATTTAAAAATGTTTCTAAATGTTATAATATAATACATTTTTTTGGCTTTTATTTATTACATTGGTATGGATATGTCAATAAAATGAGTATTTTTTTTTCTTTAACTTTTTTAGAGAAATATCAAAAGACAGATGCTCCCTGCATCATTACCGAACTCTCTGCACCATTTCATATTTATTTTGTCCTTGCTCTAAAACGGATGTCAATATCCGTTTCATCATGTTAACATCCATTTACATATTTTATATTTTAGTTTATTACTTTTATTTAAAAAGAAAAATCTTCAATGGATGTGGCACATCCATTTTAATAAATCTTTTCAAAATATTTTAATTATTATTTCAATAATAATACATAAATTAAATTAATTATTATTATTTTATTAAATAAAATAAAATTAATTTATAAATAATTAAGTAATAATTTTAAAAAAATTAAATAATATTTATATATTAATTTAAAATATAACAAATTAAAAAACTAAAAACTAAAAAAAAACTATAACATTGCCACATCCATTAACGGTTAACGGATGTGGCACCGTTTTAATAAATTTTTTAAAAATATTTTGATTATTATTTAAATAATAATACATAAATTAAATTAATAATAATTATTTTGTTAAATAAAATAAAATTAATTTATAAATAATTAAGTAATAATTTTAAAAAAATTAAATAATATTTATATTTTAATTTAAAATATAATAAATTAAAAAATAAAAAACTTAAAAAATAAAAACTATAATGGATGTCGCCACATCCTTTCTAATAAAAATTTTAAAAATATTTTAATTATTATTTAAATAATAATATATAAATTAAATTAATAATAATTATTTTATTAAATTAAATTAATTTATAAATAATTATTTAATAATTTTAAAAAAATTAAATAATATTTATATATTAATTTAAAATACAATAAATTAAAATACTAAAAATTAAAAAAAAAATTCAACGAATGTCCACATCCGTTTAAGAAAAGAAGAGAGGGTGTAGGATATTTTAAAATATGAAAGATGATTTTAGAATTTTAAAAAAATGTGATGATACAGGAAGCAATATAGAATAGTCTAGAAAATAATCCTCGATTATAAATCGTCAAACCACCTCAAAAAGTTCGAAACTAGCATGTAATCGACCTGATCTCTAAAATAGACAAAAGTTGACATATAAATTTTGTACATTATACTTTAATTTATTATAATTTGGTACCCTTAAACCAGGTCATGATAGGTAAATAAATTTTAAAATGAATAAATTTTTTGGTACAAAATTGAAATCATGGAATTATTTTCTATAAAATAAAATCCCTTAATTCTTTATTAATTGATGTACAACATGCTATTGCTTTGGATCTTTAATAAATTTGATTTGAGTTTGGAAATCTCATCGTTATGGTATTTTTAGTATATTTTTAAAACGAGAAATGTTGTAACACAATGTTTTTTAAAAACACAACAGAAAACTAGTAAAAAAGTTCCAACAGAAACTCTTAATTTGACTCATACGATGTGAAGTTCAATTTCCGATTACACATAAAATTTATTAGTAAATATGTGAAGTTCAATTCCCAATTACACATAAAACAATATTTAGTAGTAAATTGTAGAATTAACGTTCGAAGAATTAGTCCTATATAATGATATATTTTAATTAATTAATTCGAAACAATTATGAATATCCGCATTTTTTACTGTGTTATCTTATTTTAATGAGTTAAAATTTAAAATATATATTTATATTAATTTTATTTATCTATTTTATATGTATTATTATTTTATATATTTGATTTGTAGTTTATAATTTGAATTAAAAAATATTTAAAAAACAATATAAATTACATATATATATAAACATAATTTGTATTATGATGCAGTAGTTCAATTTATTTTAAGAAATGGGATATTTTTTTTTTCTTTTTCTTATGTAATTCTAGTGGAGTGGTAACTTTTTTGCCCTATAGTTTTTGTTTTCTTCTATGGTTGCATACATACAGAGTGATATTTTTAAAATTTTAAAATATAAGTAAGGGAAAGTGGTAACATGAATTACGTATATTAAAATGGGAGAAATGTCTTTCTTTTTTCAACACCTTTTTAGTATATTGTATCTCTGTTATTAATATGCTATAATTAATAAATTTAATAGCCCAATTCATATAGGTTAAGTTTATGATCTAAGTTTAAATTTATATATTTTCATTAGGAATGAAAATAAACATGTTTATTTGGGTAGTGTCCAAATTCGATTTGTTTTGATAAAAAATTCTCGTTTGATTAGCTACAAGTATAAATATGAATAATATATGATGTTTTAAATTATATATATATATATATATATATATATATATATATATATATATATATATATATATTATAATCTTTAGTTTCATAATTTCTTTTTTTGATACACAATTTTTTTTTTATTGTTTCTAATTTTTGACTTATTCTATATCCACAAAAATCACTAACTCAGTCTATTTTCTCTCTCCTTGTAACTTTTGTGCAGTTATATTCAAATAGTGTATTATGAGTTATTAGAAATCAAATAACTTTTTAGGTGTCATATTTAATTATTTTCTACTCATTTTTAATATTTTTATTTACTAATTTTTTTCACATAAAAATGTTACACTCTCTTTTTTAAGTGTTTAATAGCATAAATCCATCCTTTAACAGGTAATATAAAAAAAAAAAACTTATCTTATCCTTAATTCTTGTTCATTCGAAAAACTTTTGTTTTTTCAAAATAATATTATTTTTCAAGATTTAATAATTGAATATCTTAAAAGTTTTAATATATTTTCTAAAACACACATTTTATTCTTTTTACTTCTTTTTAATATTGTTATTTATTATTTTTTTTATGAAGTAGAATGTTATTTTGATTATTTTTTATATAATAATTTTTATTTTCTAATTCATTATCACATGTGTAGTTTTACAATCACAATTGTATAAAGAATTTTCACTTACTATAATATAATAATTTAATATTATTGTCAAGAATCTTGTTTATTATCATCCAATCTATATTGAAATTCAAAAAATTAAAGGTTCATTTTAAATTTTAAACAAAGTTCATGTTAAGTATCGGTTGACGTCCTAAAGTTTATCAATCATTTGTTATCACGTGAAAATTTATTAAAAAATATACAAAGCATGAAGGACCATACAAACTCCTTATATAAATTACATTTCATGAAATATAGACAAAATGTATCTGTTATGAGAAAAATCTTAATAAATACACGAGATAAAATGTTAAACCACTTGTATTGTTCTCTATAAATAAAAGTTAAAATTAGCGAACTTGTTTACATAATAATTTTTCTTATAAAAACATGAAAAACTTTAGATTTTATATGTTTTTTAAAAATACAAGCACTAATGTCATCTCCTTTAAAAACTCCAATAAATTACTCATTATTGATCTAATAAATCTAAACAAATTAAAATACAATCACTCTTCAACCAAAATCTTTAAATTTCCTCCTTCCAACGTGTTTTAATACATAAACTTGACATAAATTTTAACTATTATTTGTTTAATATTTATTCTTTATATGATTTCATTCAAATAATATATTATAATCTTTATTAACATAAAAAAGATATTTCATTAACATTTCGAGAAATTAAGTAAAAAGATGTTTGAAATGTTTTTAAATTTTAATATTTGTTTTCATATTATAATTTTTAACATTATTACTTAGATGAAAGCCTAATTTATATAAGAGATTTAGACTATTTTTAACCAAAAATTAGATTTATGTTTTTTTTTCTTATATAATGTTTAATTTTGTCATTTTTACTTAATAAAAAACTTAGACTCGCTTAAATTATTTATAACAAATATAATGTTTTCTTTCTCATGATTTCTATTTTTTAAAGAAAAAATTAATTAACCTTGAAACAGTAAGAAATCAAGTATGAACATGGTATTAATATATCCTTTATCAGATGTGACTAAACAAACATTAAATATGACTATAAAGATGAGATGAATTTTTTCTTTGAAAATGAATATGAACTAATGTCAGAGATGTCCACCCAGTCCTATTCTCATCCCTAATTTTACCTTATAACCCATGATCTTATTTTAACAAGTATTATTGATATTGTCTTATATAATTATGAGTTCATTTATCATGACAATTTTTTTTGTTGCAGTATATTCGTTACACATTTTTGGTTTCTACATGGTTGTATTTAAATATTATACAATTTTAAAATAAATAAAATTAACGTAGTTTGATTCAATTGATATACTCCCTGGATCATTTGATTATGTAATGATTTATTTATAATCTTGTTTTAGTTTCATGTAATAATGTTTCAACTAAAACTTGATCCTTTCTTTGCACACAAAGCTAAGAGTATGATGAGATAATTTATGTCTCTTTTCACTAATATACAATGTTTAGATTATGTTGATAAAAAAATTACCAAATTTATCTTTATATAATCTCCCTGCAAGATTTTGTAACAATTAATGTAAAAAAACATTAGCTTTTGGAATATATTTTTAAAGATTGCCAAGTCTTTATATGTTGGAGATGATTAAAATAAAACGAATTTATAGTAATTATAAATTTTATTTTATAAGTTGAAGTTTTAAGATTGAGTTGATTAAAGTTAATTTCTTAAGATTGTATTAGAGTCATTTAAAGTTTATTATAGTGAGATTTATTGTTTATTGAGACTATTATATCTAGAGTTGTCAAAACGGGTAACCCGGTCCGACTCACCACGGGTTGGTGGGTTAAACGGGTTGACTCATTGGCTCACTTAATTAACTTTTTTTTCACCATCTTCTTCTTAAATTCTTATAACATGCTACTTTGATCAATCAAATTGAAAAAATAATAATTGGACCAATTGATATAAAAGAAAATAAAACAAAAGAAATATATTGTTATATATATATATATATATATATATATATATATATATATATATATATATATATTCTAAGCTATCAAGCATAAAATTTTGCCAATTTAGTTTAATGAGACATACATAACCGTTTGACCAAGAAACTACATATAGCTGTTAACAAAAATATATAGCACAAGATAAAACTGTGATGCTTGTATATAGGTTTAAAAACAATATATTCTTGAATTATCCATCTATTAAATTGGAGTTCTGAATGGATAAATCCATTATGCTCTCTTTATCTCCATTTATAATATTATCCAATCTATAATCTTAGGGTTTTATTTCGAGAGGGGAACTTTTGGAAAGACAGTAGCGTGAAAGGCTCTATTGTTAAGTAAAGATTGTGCATTTTCAATAATTAATTTAATTAATTTGATTTTAAAAAAAATAGGATTTGAATAATTAATTTAATTTAATTAAAAAAATAGGTGGGTTGGTGAGCCAACCCGACCCATCACGGGTTCAACCCGTGTGAGCCAGGTCAAAATTGGCTCGCATAAAAAATTTTGCATTTTTTTTCAGTCCAACCCGGTTCAAACTCGTGGTGAACCGGGTTGGCTCACGAATTTCAACCCATTTTGACGACATTAATTATATCACTTATTATCAAACTATTATTATCACTATTAATGTATAATCACATATTTTATATATATATCAATTTGAGAAAATAGGTTGAAGATTTTATATTAACTAGAAATAAAATAAATTTATACTATAAATAGATGAAAATCTTAATTTAAAAATCGGTTGAGTTATTTATAAGTCTCTCAGACTTTATACTAATAAGGATCACTTGTTTAGATTGGAAAATAAAACTAAAAATTAAGAAACTTAAAAGATAAATTCCACGGAATAGTGTAGAAGCATGCTGGGTAATGTCATTGTTGATTTAACTATAGCTAAATTTCAGCTGGAAATATGTGGAAAGTGGCAGAACTTGTATTTCCAATTGAACCAGTGAGATAATTTTTATGTAGCAGCCTCACAAAATTAAAACAAAGACTTCTGGATTATAGAATCAAAAAGTTATTTTTTATTTCTGAAAATAACTTTCAAAAGCAAAATTTTATTTTATTTTTATGAGGGTGCAGGGAGAATTTAGGGGTGCAGGAAGAAACTACCAAGAAGTTAATGAGGATCGATTCAATTGATATATTCTATGGATCATTTAAAGACGTGCTGATTTATTTATAATCTTGTAGTTTTATGTGGCAATGTTTTGACTAAAACTTGATCCTGTATTTGCACACAAAGCTAAAAGTATGTTGAGATTTATGCCTCTTTTCACTAAGGTTAAGCGTTTAGTTGGTCACAGTTTGTTGATAAGAAGATTACCAAAATTTGGCTTCACATAATCTCGATGCAAGATTGTAACAATTAATATAAAAAACACTAGCTTTCGGAATACTTATAGGTCTATACTTTATAGTCCAAGTTTATATCTTTCTCTTAGATAAAATAATTAAAAAAGTGACAATTTCGGTTTCATAATCAAAAGGATATATATATATATGGTTCTTAAGAAACTAAAACCTAGTAAAAGTTTCAAAATTATCATCATATTTTTATAAGCTTCGATTTTTTTTAAACCATATAAGACCATTTCAAAATACAAAACTGCATTCTTGTGAGTTAATATACATGTGTGTAAACACATGCATGATATATACGGACATTATATATATCTATTTAGAGAGAGATGTACGTTTTTATTCTGTATACAAACTTACCAAAAACCTGTTACAAACACAGATAAATATATTTTGTAGATTACTTGTAGTCTCACCAAATATATATGTTGTTACTAGTACTAGATCATGTGGGTATTCTGAAAAATCCTAGACCTTTGTTTTGTGGATTAAACATTTGTTAGTGTTGTAGCTCTCACCATCACCATTTGAGTTGAATGTTCTTCCACATGTCTGTGTAGCTGTGTTGCACCGCTTGATCTGTGTCAAGTCTAACAATGACACTCCCTATCTGTGTCATGTCTGTGTTAGTCATCAGAGAGACTAATTGATTATTTCCCAAGACTATGGTTACAATGTTTGTTGGTTTGCATGGACCTATGAGAGGAAGAGATTATATATATATATATATATAGACCTTTGTAAAACTGCTGAATGGGCCACATGTAAAGGTTGTGTTGTGTGCGTAAAGTGCATCATAGATGTATGTCTAAGGATACATCACAGTGCTGACAATTCGTGTGAAGAACATGATCCACATTGTGTAAATGCCAAATTAGATATTTGGATAGTGTGGGTCATGTTAGTAATATATATGTTGATAGCTCAGTAGCAATGTGAGGATCCTTTATGAGGCTTTAGTAGTTTCGTGAAATCGTAAAGGTGATCGCGCAACTCAACCGACATGATTCTAACGTTGTTTCTTTTAGTGGTGCTGTCCCACATGACATGCTTTCATCAACAAACCAATCTCAATCATCTCATCTTATGTTACTACATTGACCTTTATAAAAGTAAGGAGCAATGCCATTGACACAATTATTGCAATCACAAATTCACACCATTTTATACCTGACCTGACTTTCCCGTTTTTAGTTTTCTGTGGTCCTACTCTAATATTTTTCAATAAAGTCACGTGCACAACATGTATGTGTACTCTTGCACACTCCACCAAAATAAAAATGTGCACATCAGTAGTGTGCATAGATTTATGCAGTGACTCATACCATTATGTTGCATTGCAGTTCCTTTCATCAGTTGCAGCAGGACTTCGTAAGTTAGTGCTGCTAATCATGAAGATAGCGAGATTTATGACTTATCATTTAACTATATAAAGGAAAGGGATGTGTTGATTCAAACAAACACAATTCAAACAGGTGAGTTGTGTTGTGAACATACTGAAAATGTAAGTGTTTCGGGTATAGGGTTGAAGTCCATTATCCAAAGCACTTCAAGTTGTCTCGAAGATCAAAATAACTCTTTAGTGGTACTCCATCATCCAAGTTACGTTGTTTGCTCTCCCTCCCTTTTGTCGAAGTCGTGCGGGCACTCCAATGCTAAAGTTAGTAATGTAACCGATCGGTTAGTTGGGCAAGTGATGCATATAATATGCATCGATGGTCTAAAATCATATATATAGGACCTTTATTTATACTAGTTGTAATGGACTTTTATCTTTCATTGACCTAATGACGACTCAATCACACTATAATCTGCATTAGGGTTTTAATGAGTTATTATTATTTATAATCATGTGGTCAACCTAATAATCGGTTGGTCTAGTGATCGGTCGACCTAAGTAATCAGTTCCTTTGGTGACGGTAAAAATAAAACATGAATTGTTTTTTCATGATTCACGGTATAAATTTCACAAGTATTTTTATTAGTGATTTTTGTTAGATTGAATTGAAGTTAAGAATTCATGGCATATACTATCAAAATGGAAGGTGGTTATTGAAGAGTAAGGTGAATATGGTAGATCCTCTTGTGGTCATTGAAAACGGCTCTGCACGTGACATAGGGTTTAAAAAAAGAAGGGATGGGAAATAAAATAGATGTGGAAGGAAGTGTCACATTAAAGAAGGAGGGGAAAGTGAGAGTGAGGTAGAATTCCAGTGGCTTCTGCAGATAGATCCCCTCGTGCGGCTCACCCGCTGACCCACACTTTCTCATTCTAATCTAACCTCATCATCTCTGCCAAAGTCGGGATCTTTTGACCTTTGACTGCCACACCATACACACAAACTTTATAACTTGTATTCTATCATGGAAAAGGATCCTCTACACTCTTCAGTTTTGGTCCTTGGATCCCTTGCACGTGACCTCCTTTGCTCATATGATACCATTCTGCTTTTCATGGCACGTGGGGTGGGGTTCACAATTCTTTTCTTCTCTTATAATAACGTCTCTCTCTACTCTACATTTGTTGAAGCTGTTATGTACTAAAATTTCACTCCCTTTGCTAGCTTCTTCAATTTATGTTCATTGTTATGCAATTTATGCATCATGAAAATAGTTATGTTAAACGTGGCTATGAGTTGCCAAATTGCCTTAGAATAATGGCTAAAAGAGCTTAGGAGCTATATAGAGCTGAAATTTCAAGATAAGTTAAACAAGGAATCAACTTGTTTTACTAGTCTTGTTGGTGAAATTGTTTTTCCAAAAGTGACACCACGGACTGTCAGGTATCACGCCAAGGCTAAGGATCACGTGAAACGGGAATTAGGAAAACCACATAGCAAGGGTAAAGGGTAAAGAAGGGAAAGAGAAAAACAATACTAATCTCTTATTCGTTCAAACCCCAAGAATAACTCTTGGTTATGGCCTAAAGGCACAACAAGCAATGTCCTCAAAATTAGCACTAAATTAAGCCCATAAAATAATTTGTCGTTAATTTTGCTGGTTAGTGCTTAATGAGTTGTGCCTGTCTGTCAAACGTTTGTTACAAATTTTGATAATTATTATAGTACACAGAGATTGGTTTAGTGGAGTGGTTGATTGGTTAATGTTGCCCATATTTGATTCCCCAAAAAACATGGGATTTCATCGTACATGTCTTGTTTCAGATTTTAGCTGGCTCAGTTTAGGCGATGCTGCCATCTCTGTGAGCCCATATGCACAGCACATAGCACTAGGAACCAATTTTTGCACTCAGTGGCTGAATAATTTGGTTTCGAAAGCATATATATATATATATATATATATATATATATATATATATATATATATATATATATATATATATATCTTCATTGTCATTGTTTTAGTTAGTCAGAAAATGGAGGATGGGAAAGTTTGCACCACAACTATATCATATTCTTTTGGCTTTGCTTTTGTCTTATTACAACACAGAACTAGCCATGATTTTTATAGTTCCTACACTCTCTATGTCACCTCCAGTAGATTAGAATTTTGGTCTGCAACAAAAGAGAAAACTGCCAGGCTGAGACAAAGTGCTAATTCCTACTACCCCACTTCCACTATTCCATAGAATTTCATGGTGTCAAAAATGAAACAATGAAATTGGTCCCATAGATTAACAAAACCTTCTAATCTTTGTCATTAGCAGCAGTAACATTCCCAGCTGGATTCGAGTGTTCATAAAACATGACTTTTTAACTACCTGTCATAATCATGGCTAGTTACCTACCTACAAGCCTCCTCAGAATTCTTGCCAAATTAACTCTCCAATTTATGCTCAGAATTCAACTCACTGTTCTCAATACTTTAGCCTCTTCAAGCTGCTAGACTGTTTATGCATGTGTGTTTATATTCCTTCTATCAAGAAATTGAAGCACTTGATAGGATGAACTATTGTTTTCAGAAGCTTAATGACAAACAATAAATTAAGACACAGGGGAGTGATCACAAATGTTATATTGTATAAATGATTTTCAATGTAAATTGAAAAGATTTTTGTCCAAATTCAAAAGTTGATATATATGCAAAGCAAGGTTATTTTTCAGTCCATAGAATGAGACATAAATTGTTGGTACAAGTGATTCGATCATGGTTGAACAACTTAATTGTTACATCATTAGGTATCATAATTCTGATCAACATTCCCAAAGGACCTCGACATAAAATCATACTTTATTACTTGAATATCAAATTATTTAATAGCATGAATACTATGTATAAATAAAACTTCACAGTAAACAATTTGTTTTTTATAGTAGTGTGTCTATGTGTAGATAGAATCAAATTTGTTCTTCTGTTTGTATCAGATAAATGTGAGGTCAATCTCTATTATAAATTTCCACCTCTGAAACAAGTATGCTCTTGATTTCTGGTACTATGTTTCATGCTATGTCTTGCTAAGTAGGTTGATGATTGGTGTCTCTATGCTCTCATTGCTTAGCTTTGAAGTCACACAGTAATATGCATTATTAATTATGCAAAATGAGGAGAACAGAGATGTGCAGAAGTCCAACATATATGGCACAGAGGAAATTAAAGAAACCTTAAAAATAGTTTTTGGAGAAAAGGTGGCTCCAAGTTCTGTTCTGCTTTCTCAACCAAACGCTCTGACCCTTTTCTTTCCTTTTTTATTCTGCTTTCATTTTTAAACTTCTGCTGAGCAACTGACCGACTTCACAAATAATGATAAAAAATCAGTAAGACTAATTCCTTTTGTATTATTACCAAAATTAATTTTACTCTGATCTTATTCAAGCATTTCAAAACTTATTTGTTACTTACTTGTCAGCATTCATATACATATTCATGTAAAAGAATGATTTATCAAGTAAAAGATTTTTAAATTTCAAGCAATTAAGAAACTAAAATACTCATATGACATTTATTCTAATAAAACTGAGCTTAAAAAAAGGTCTCGGATTTGTGTCTGTCATGTAAAGAGAGAAGTTTTATTAAAAAAATGAATGAGATGTTCTGATAAATATTAACCATTTTCCATGAATATTTTTGCAGCAGTAAGGCTACAACATGGTGAAAAAAGTTAAGAAATTGAGATTTCCACCGAAAGAAGGTTGAAGAAAGTAGCCAAAAGTGTTATAAAATGAAATTAGACTGTAGAAGTTGAATTGGCAATGACATTTGCACAAAAATAATGAAATATGACAGTCGATTTCAAAGTCCAACATCAAGTGGCTATCAGCAACTGGTTGTTTCCAAGATATAGTGAATCAGAGAGAGGTGGAGATTAATATGATATGAAAGAAATAATAATAATAATAACAAAAATTGCAGCTAGTTCAAGGAGAGAGTGGCTTTGTTTAGCAATAGAGCTCTTAAGCCAAGAAGATGAGCAGAGAATAGTTTAGTTTAGGTGCCTAAGAAGAGAATGGGAGACACAGAAACAGCGCCCACGTTCCCCTCATAGCTTAACTTGTTTCTTTATGGCTTTCGGTTTCTCTCTCTTTTATTTCTCTGTCTCTCATATCACAACCCTTCCTCTATTATACACAAATTGTTTTCTACCTATTATTATTATTATTATTATTACTATTATTCATGGAATAAATATATATGTTCTCTCCTCACTCCTCTTGTGAACCTCAATAAATACTCTTATCTCCCCCTCCTTTTCTCTCTCTCTCTCTCTCTCTCCGTCCTTCTCCCATTAGTTTACTTACTCACTATACCTTGATCACACAGCTCAAGGAGAATTTCAAGAGGTTCTCTTGCAAGTCTTAATTTCCATGATCATGGTCAGTCGAATTCCCTTAATTTTGCTTTTTTTTTTCTGTTTACACTCTTGATGATGATGATGATGATTATGCATGACCCTTTTGCTTGTAGTGATGATTTATCAGCTTTGTTACGGTGATGATTGATTTATTGTAGGGATACCAAAAGCCTGCATGGTTGGAAGCTCTTTACACACAAAAGTTCTTTGTGGGGTGCTCTTACCATGAGAACGCTAAAAAGAATGAGAAGAACGTCTGCTGCTTAGATTGTTGCACCAGTATTTGCCCTCACTGCTTACCATCTCATCGCTTCCACAGACTGCTTCAGGTTCGCCGCTACGTTTACCATGACGTTGTTAGGCTTGAAGATCTTCAGAAACTCATAGATTGCTCCAACGTTCAGGTACAAACACACACACATACATAAAGCTAAATAGAGTAATAGTAATAATACATTGGACTCCAATTCAGCTTTTGTATACCACAAGTGAAATTCAATTTGATATGGTCGATTTGCCGATTCAAAAATGTTTGAATTGTGTTGTTAGGCTTATACCATCAATAGTGCCAAGGTGGTGTTCATCAAGAAGAGACCTCAAAACCGGCAATTCAAAGGATCAGGAAACTACTGCACCTCCTGTGATAGAAGTCTTCAAGAGCCTTTCATTCATTGCTCTCTTGGATGCAAGGTACATACATATACTTACAATTCACTGTTATAGGTTGTACAGAAACTGATAGTAACTAAAACAAACAGGATCAATGAGATTTTCACTAATGTTTGTGTGTGTGTAGGTTGATTTTGTGCTGAAACACTACAAGGATCTGTCTCCATACTTGAGGACATGCAACTCCCTACAACTAAGTCCTGATTTTTTGATCCCACAAGAGACGGTGGATGAAGAGGTGACTCGTTCAACGGTTGTGGATTGTGATGAGCCAATGAGTTCGTGTTCAGGGTCATCAGGGTCAGAGAACAACATGAGCATGTCTTGCACAGAGATTGTAAGGAAGAGGAGGAGTGGATGGAGCACTGTGTGTGCAAAATTCATGGCCAACAGCAATAACAAAGTTTCTGATGAAGACATGGCCACCAGCATGAGTAGAAGAAAAGGGATCCCTCATAGATCCCCACTGTGTTAGCTGCACTGATGAACCCAGAAAAAAAGAAGAACAAAATAATGAATTTATGAGTTTAGTACTTGTTAAATTTTTAATTTTTTTAATCACTGTGATGTGATATTTTGACTGAGGTGAAATGTTCAAAGTTCTGTGTCTCTGTCTCTCGAAATTGAAGATTTTGTTTAATTAATGACTTGGTCGGGGGTTTTGTCTTAATGGCATCACGTGGTTCCCAATTCCAAGTTATGTCTGTACATTGATAAAAGATATTATTATTATGATCATAATAATTGTGGTTAAATCATAGTCTAAGAATCGTGCTTTTGACTAGACAAAATGAATCTAGAAAAGGAACAAAATTGTAAAGGTGTGTCCGTTCATTCACTGGGATGTGCTACATTCTATGTCAATTTCTAAACCAACGGTCACTCTACAGTTTAAACATCAAATAATTCTGCTTCCTCAACTTCTACCTAATTTTAACTTTTACTCTCTATTTTCATCCAATTGCATTATCATTCAATTTTATATTAAAGTTTTTATAATATATGAATTATGTTTTATTAGGTTTTCATACAAGGTAAACAATTTCGGGAAATAAATTAATTTTAATTTAGTAATAAAGATGAAGAAGGGTAAAATGAAAGAGACACTTAAGAAGGCTATATGTATGTTTATTTTAATTGAAACCATTTAGTCAAGGGAGTGAATGGTGCAACAGAAAACGCTTTTCAATTTTTAATTAGGTTTGAATTTTAATTGAAATTTCATCGATCATAAGAGTGAATAAGTGCTACAACTATAAAAGAAAAATTAATTCTTCGTAGTATCATAACACAAATTGTAGATTTTACTTTCTACAATAAGATGGAAAATTATTCAAATAAAATTAATTTTTATGTCAATACTTCATCACACTTAAATTTACAAAATTAACAACTTTGTGAATCACTTATCACCCTAACCATAAGAGTTTTAATTGATTGAAAACGTAACAAAAAAAACATATTTTTAATTAAATTTGATTTTTTTATAATTAAAATCCTATTTACCAATTTTTATTCATTCAAGAAAGTAAATGTTGGGTGGTGTTGCGTTTTACAATACCAACAAGGTAAATTTTTAATTATATTAAATTTTAATTAGGTTAAATACAAAAAATATATATATGAATTTTATTTGTATTTAAATTTAATTGGATGTTACTGTGACTGATAATACACGTAATAATGAACTTTTAATTGCATTAACTTTTTTAATTAGGTTTAGGTTTTGATTGAACTAAATACATTCACCTAACAAGGTGAACAGGTTGTTTAGTAGGAAAAAAAAAAAGTGACGATTTACATTATTTTATTTAAGGATCACACTCATCTTACTATATTACGATTATGTATAGGATTTAGCTCGTAAGATCTTATAACTTTACGATTTATGTGGTGACAAATAATTAATGACGTCATAGTTAAAATATCAAAATTATAACTTAACATAAATATATTTAGAATACCTATTATCCAATACAACTTTAGTGTAAATAATAAAAATCACTCATTATTATTTATTAACTTCAATATCATTATTTAATATTAATTTAATAATTTTTTATTTTTTAACACAGAAATAATTAAATGATACGACTATAACATTTATGTCACTAAGTTAATAAAGAATTAAATAGCAAATATTTAATTCAAAAATAAAAAAATTAATTATTCAATAGAGTACAAACATTTAACAAAAACTCAAAATACAGATAAATTTATAATAAATTTATTTATACTATTTGAAGAATTAAAAAAGTTATTCTTTAAAGATCTTCAGTAGTAATGATGTCCATACTAAAATTTTATCATATTTTACAATATCTAAATAGAATTATCATGTTTTCGAATTGGCAATCTAAGCACTTTACCTTTATTTCTTTTTTAGCTGGAATCAACCATTTTCATTCCTAAAAGGATACTAATAATTGTGTGTAGAATGATATTGGTAGCCTAATAAGTTTTAATTAAGCTTTAATCATAATATTATAATTTGATGGAAGAATCGCTATTATTTATTCTCATACTTTCAAATCATATGTTATAATAGATTGATGTAATTAAGGAAATGAGCACAAATAATTAATGTTAATGTATTAAATCGAAGCTTGAAAATTTCTGTTGGAGTTTGATATTTAGTGGAAATAATTTTTTAATAACTTTTAGTTATCTCTTTATCAAGCCATATTATAGTTGAAGTCAACACCCTAAAAACACTGGTGGATTATGTCCACATAAAAAGAAATAAGAGTGATCCAAGTGATGTAAGAATCATCAAAATATTTACCTTAATAACAATTTTTTCTTCTTATTATTATTAGTTTTAATAATTTTTTAATGGATAAAACATGATTAATGAACTTATATAAAAGAAAAATGGTAAGTTAAATAAAGAATTATAGTAGCTTAGATGATAACTGTGGATGCAAATTATAAAATTCAGTCAAGACACTTTCGATACTTGACAAATCAAGCATGTACAGACAAACAACTTTAGGTGAAAAAATATTAATAAAAATAAATAAAAATTAAATATAAAAAATTAAAAAAAAAAGGAAAAATGGGACTATAAATACATATAAAGAAGAAGGCATCTCCACACATCATTTGAAAAAGAAAAGGGCTGAAATAAAATTCTAGTGTTTATTTTAGTTTTACTGCAAGAAATCAAGCATGTGCAAACAAACAATTATAAGTGGAAAAATAAAAATAAAAAATAAAAGAAAAAAAGAAAAATAGGCCTATAAATACATGCAAAGAAGAAGGACTCTCCACATATCATTTGAAAAATAAAAGGACTGAAATAAAATTATAGTGTTTATTTTAGTTTTATTGTAAGAAGAGAAAAGCTACAAGAATTCATTTTCAACCGAGGGAAAAATGATGAAAAAGAGGTAGGAGAGCTAACTCTTTTTCTTTGTGTATAACAAATATATATTTTAGGTTCATGATTATAATTATATGAGATACGAGCATGTTGAATTTTAGTGAGGCTGATTATCTATCTACTTATGAGAGTTTTGATTTTTGTTGACTATGTTTTTATGATTTTCTATTTACCGAGTTATTTTGGTAAAATCTCAATCTCCACTTTGTTTATGGATAGATTGAGTTGAAATTTTGATATATGATTTCTAAAATATATTAATTCACTTTGACCATGAGATTTTTAATTTATGATATGTACTTAGAAAAATTAATTTAACAATTTGGAGTAGACTAATCACCACTTTATTTTTGTCTCAAAGTTATCTTAGTAAAATCTCAATCCCCATTTCGTTTATCGTTAGATTAAGGTGAAATTTTGATACATAATTTCTAAGACATATTACTTCATTTTTACCTCTATAATAATTAATGAAGTGTGTGCTTAGAGAAATAGATTTCGCATTTTGGATGGAGCTGAAAACTACTTTATTTTTGTCCTTAAACTACTTTGGTAAAATTTTAATTCCCACAGATTGACCTGAAATTTGGATATATGATTTATAAGACATATGAATTCATCTTGACCACTTAGATTAATATTTGGAAGAGTTTGCTTAGAAAAAATTAATTTTGTATTTTGAATGGATACGAAAACCACTTGATTTATGTCCTTAAGTTGTCTCGGTAAAACCTTAATTCTTATCTAACTAACTATTAGATTAACCTGAAATTTGGATAGATAATTTATAAGACATATTGATTCACTTTAACCCCTGAGAGTTTTAATTGGATGTCTCAATTTAGATAAATTAGATTTCTATTTTTTAGGAAACTCAATACCACCTTAATTCTATTTTTGGGTCATTTAAGTAAAAATTTTAAAATTCTCAATTTATTAACTGTATGATTCAATTGAAAATTTTACTGTAGATTTTACATGTAATGTTATTTATTTTATTGGTCAAATCTTTAATTAATGATCTATATCTATAATAATGTTTTCACGTTAATTATATAATTATTCTTTTAAATCTGTTAGATATTGGAGAAATTTTATTTTTTAAAATGAAATTTAATACTTTTTATTAAATTGAAAAAATTTATTAAGAAGACAAGGATATGTAAATGGTTAATGCTCATAACATCTAAGATTATGAGATAATTATATACACGTTTGTTACATCAGAATCGTATCAATTTAATATTAAAGATTTGTTATATTTTCTATTTAAATATTGAAACCTTTGAGAATTTAAAACGTATTTAAAAAATTCAAATTTTCACGTTGTTTATTTGTAAGTCATGTAAAACGTTTCAACTTAATTATTATATAAATATCATAAATAACCTATTAACTCGATTTTGCAAATGCATTAATAATTGTGTCCAAAACCAAAACCCACTTTTAATTAATAACAAAAAATGTATATTGGATAAACATGAGGAGAAACTCAATTACCATTTTTTTTCTTTTGTTAAAATTCATTTAATAAATCATTGGTTTAATCATTCCGGAGGTCCCTATTTTCCGGCAGAATCTCAATTTGGTCTTTTTCTTTCTCGGCGTCTCAATTGGGTCCTATTTTTGTAAAAATTGCAACAATTCGGTCCTTGCCGTTAAATTGAGCCTAACAGTGTGACACCCGGGCACGGAGACGAGGGCGGGGAGTGACGCCGGTGCAAGAAGCATGGTGCAGGGGGCACAGACAAGGAGCGGCTCCTGGCAGCTTCGGGTGGAAGGGGTACATGGACGAATCGGACATACACCGGAATGAGAGGGATCTGGAGACTGTGTAGGTATGGGACTATACAGTTGAAGGATATCTTAAAGGGATTGATTTGGCTACTCATATCACCAAAATGCATTTGCTTTTCGGTAGCCTGACTCATAAGAACTCCATAGTTAAGCGTGCACACTGGAAAGCCTGGTGGTGAGCGTCAGTGTCTTGTTGACGTGGCACATTGTATTGATTTGTACTACTTTTTTTTGTTTGACGTGGATAAATGATGTGACCCACTGGAAGAGGAGGGGCATTTCATCTTTTACTTTTGTGCAGGATATGAACCTCGTAAGAAAAACAACATTAAACCCTCATCCTCCAACTGGAAGATGCAAACAAATGGATAAATTTCAAAGCGAAGTGTAACTTCTAACGTCAAAGATACCAATTATTTTGCTTGGCTTTCTCTAACGAAAGTAACATCCTCAGTTACAGTTGATGATGAAAGAAGGTGTTTTTCTTGCTCCTCATCTATTTCTGTGGACTCGCGGGGTGTGGCAGGTGAAAGAGATTCAACAATTCACGTGTCCCAATTTCAACTCCGCCGCCAAACCCATTTCTTCTATCTTCTCCGTTGTCGTTCCTTCTTCTTCGCCCTCTTCAGCTTCTCCCTTTTCGGCTCAGCACAACCATCGCAAGCGAACAACGACTTCGCCATCTGCTTCGGGTTCCGGTTCGGGTTCCCTCTACCACGCGCCATCGCGGTTCGGGTCGGCTTTGGTTCCGCAACAGCCGCATTTGGTGCTGTCGGGTGGGAAAGAGGATTTGGGGGCTTTGGCCATGTTGAGTTTTTGGGCGATTGGGTATACGAGTCCTGTGGCTCCGTGTCTTTCGCTAGTTTGGAGCACTCGAAGTTCTGAGCTTTTCTGTCACAGGTTGGTTTGCCGGCGGTGTTTCCGAGGAAGCTGACAGGGGCGAGGTTGGAGGCGAGGTTCGAAGGGGCCTCCACTCTTCCCACAACTCCGACGAAGACGACGAAGACGACCACCGCCGGGGTCAGTGAGTTTCTCCCCAGCCGCCACCTCCGCGGCCACCATTCCCGTCTTTAGCACCATAATCAAAAACACCAAAACCCTACTTTCCATTTGTTTGTTTTTAAAAAAATATAAATATACACGTCAGACAGAGTATCAATTAAAAACTCATTCCAGTGTGCCACGTCAACAAGACACTGACGCCGTTGGGTTCAATTTAACGGCAAGGGCCGAATTGTTGCAATTTTTACAAAAATAGGACCCAATTGAGACGCCGAGAAAGAAAAGGACCAAATTGAGATTCTACCCGAAAATAGGAACCTCTAGAATGATTAAACCTAAATCATTTAAAAAATGTATAATAAAGTATATTGCAATTAAATTAATTAATAAATCATTTAATTTTATAAATGAGAAATTAAGTTACCTTTTATTGAATAATAATATAATAGTATTAGGTAACATTATAAAATAATCTAATAACTTACATGGTGTGAATTCATGATTAATGTTATTTTTTATCAATAAATTTTTATTCCAAAGATCGATAAGTTGAAAAGATATTTTATATTACTTTATAAATTGTAAAAGTATAATAATTTATAATTTAATTTATAAACGAAACATAATCTTTTATAATAATTTAAAAATAAAAAATATATTTAACTCATAAAACATTAATTAAAAAAATAAGTTTTATAAGACTATTTCACTGTAATAAAAGTGATAAAAAACATTAAAAGTTCATATTATAAAAACGTTGAATTATAAGAATAAAAAACAATACCTTTCTAACTTGAGAGTATATATTTTTTTTCAACAACAAAATAAAACATTAATTAGAAAAAAAATAGTCTAATGAAACTCCTACATTACACAAAAAGTAATAAAAACTATATTAAAATACACTAAAAATACATTAAAATTTATTACTGTGGATTTTATTATTTCATATATTATTGGTTAACAACTTTTACTCTAATGTAAAGATTCTTACAAGGCTCATACACACTCTATTGGTTTTATTTGGTTTAATGAAAAAAACTTATGTTTTCAAGACCTTTTTATTTTATTTTATTGAGTACATATTACTATTATATTAGGTGTATATCTATATTTTTTCTAATCATTAATTATAATATTAAATATGTTTTTTTATCAAACTATTTTTAAGGATGTGTTTCACCCTTAAAATAAATTTATGATTTTTTTTATTTTATGAAAGTAAGGCAATATATTAGAACTTTACATTGTAGTGTAATGTAACTTAAACATCTATTTTGTTAAAAATAACGTTTACATAACTTTCCTTGAATACAGATACAACATATAAATATAGTTTAAAAACATAATACAATTTTTAAAAATAGTTTAGAAATAAAAAACCCTTAATTATATACTATGCACAAACTTAAAATCATGATCTCCTCTTAAATTTTTGGGTTAAATATGTTTTTCGTCCCTTAAGTATCACACGTTTTTGGTTTTAGTCCCTACTCAAAACTTTGATGGTTTTTAGTCCTTATAGTTTTGAAACTCTGAGTTTTAGTCCTTCAAATTGAACGGTATTAAGTTTTAGTAGAGGTAGCAAACGGCGCTGTCACGTGAAATACCAGTTGCCCTCTTCTCTTTCTGCCACGTTCTTGATTGAAATCAAATTAACAATTAGGATTCTTAATTGGGCAATTAGGGTTCTTAATTGGGGCAAAGTTAATTAGGGTTCTTAATTGGGGCAAAGTAAATTTTTTCAATTGGAGAAAATTTCACGAGCACCGGAACGACCACATTTAAGCTGGGCTTCTTTTCTCCTGGCGAAAAAAGTAGAGGGAAATATCTGGGGATTTGGTATCATGGCTTGAAACAACAAACAGTGGTGTGGGTTGCCAACAGAGAAGATCCTGTTGCCGATTCCAGTGGAGTTTTTCGAATTGCGGAGGATGGAAATCTGGTGGTAGAAGATGCATTCAAAAGTCGCTGGTCTTCTGAACTTGGACCATCCACGTCCTCAAACAGAACACTGCAGCTCCTAGATTCGGGGAATCTAGTACTGATACAAGATGACTCTGAAACGACATACCTGTGGCAAAGCTTTCAAAACCCAACAGACACTTTCTTCTCTTCTTCTAATTTCCTTTTCAACTTGTTGTTCTTCAAATGTTGGGAAAATGATATTGAAAAGAACACCAACTCCAACCTTCAGTGTACCCAAGTTCTTTGCCCCCAACTGCAGCCACGAAGAAGAATCCAACTTCTTCAAATCTCATTTATAAAAGATGACGAAGTGCTCTTGACTTAATATCAGTTTAACACTTAAACATCCAACGTGGCAGAGAGTGAACAGAGCAGATCAGTGATCACGTGGCATCGCCGTTTGCTACATCCACTAAAACTTAACACCGTCCAATTTTAAGGACTAATAGTCAGAGTTTCAAAACAATAAGGACAAAAAACCATCAAAGTTCTGAGTAGGGACTAAAAACAAAATCGTCTGATACTTAAAGGACTAAAAACATATTTAACCCTAAATTTTTGAAGATTTTTTTTGCAAAGTTCAAAATCATATTTATTATTTTTATTAATCTTATTCTTGTGTATATTTAAACTTTTAATAATTTATACATTAGAGAAAGAGAGAGTTATATAAATACAAAAATTAGGAATGAGACTCAAAATATTTTAATTTGTTCAACTATTAACTCAAAAAATATATCTCATTTTAATCTATCTCACCGTTAAATCATAAAAAACATGAGATTAGGTTGAATCATTATGATTTGGAGCCTTAACCCATCTTCTTAGAAGCCAACCTGTCATTTTTTTTAATTTGTTTATATTTTTATTTTTAACTTTTGAAATATATATATATTAAAAGTATTTATTATTTAAATAATTTTTAAGTTTTTAACTTATTAATTAATAGTTGTAGTTGAATGAAGAGAATAATTGTTTTTTTACGTTAAATTATTTAATTATAATTGATAGTTATAACTTAATTGATAAACATAAATGCTTTAATTATGACATCAATGCATATTTATATCTTTTTAATATTGTATAAAAAATAATTTTTTAAATTGTTTTTTATTTAAAAAGTGAGTTAACATGTGAACCTAGTGGACCTCTTACTCAACGGATTGCTATACTAATTGAAATATACTGAAAATGTCAACTCTTCATCACATTACTGTTGTTGAGTTTGCTATACATCAAACTTGAAAATTGCAATTATTTTATTTAAACTAATATATATATATATATATATATATATATATACACACATATATATTAATGATTGGAAAATCTTCTTAAAATATAAATGAAAAAGTAATAATTATTTTTACAATTTTATCTTTTAAGTAATTATTTTTTAAATTTAACTAATTTTTTCTCCATTTGACTGTTTTTAAATTTAATCACTTTTTAACTAAAAAAATACCTATAAAATAAGTAAAAATATTTATAATAAAATTATATAAATTATTTATATTTTATTTTATAATTATAATAATAAGAATAATAATTATATTATTTTTTACTATGATAAAAAAGTGATCACGTTTTTTCACTAGTTATTATAAATAAAATTAATCAAATCTTAATTTCTTATGAAATTTAAATATGTTTATTGAAATTTTTAATAAAATATTATAATTTAGTATTAAAAAGTTTATACATTTTAAAATATAAAATTATAAACTAACTTGTAGTTACAACTAAATAGACAACTGAATGAAATAACCATAGTCTCACTCACACAAAAATTAAAGTACAAAACTCAATTAAAAAACCACAAAATTAATAAAAATTAAACAAACCTACCCAAATTTATTAACAACTTAAGACTTAATTAATTATTGTAAATATATATCTTTTATATAATTTTACTACAATAACCTCTTATATTTTTAATAAATATACAACATTTATTTTCACACATTCATTAATTATTGTGAGAGCAAATTAAAACACTAAATTTGCTTGCATTTTTTTTAAAACTTTTTTAAGTGAAAGATAATATTAATTACTATTTGGTAATTTGTATTCTATTCTTTTACATTTTTGTTTCTTTGCTTATTTAGCTTAAAGGAAATTCTTTCCTATTTCCAAAAAAAAAATGGTGAAAAGAAATGATAAATAGATTGTATAAATAAAAGAGAAAAAAATGTAGTGGGGTTTTGGTTTTGATAACAGCTTCAGCAATGCCTTTGAGTAGAAGAAGCCACACACATGCACGCCATCGCCATAGCCATAACATTAATCTCTTTACAGTCATGCTCGGCTTCACATCAAACTCTAATCACTCTTTCTTCTTTCTCTTCTTCTGCCTCTTTCTCTTTCTCTTTTCGGCTTCTACAGCAACACCTTCAGGTTCTTTTTCTTCTTTCTTTAAAATCTTATTCTGCTATTATTTTCATTATATGTCAATTCAAGATTCTTACTCTTTTCAGATTGCCTTGAAGATGTTAACCAGCGGTATGAGAAGGTGTTGGTGGTGCCGCCATGGACGGCCAGGAGATCAACGGCCGAAGGTGCAAGTCCGAGGAATGGGACTCTGGTGCTTGCTAAGGAGAGAACTCGCCGGCAAGATTGGTTTAACGGTTTTACCCTTTACAAAGGTGGCTGGAATATCAGCAACGCGTATTATATAAAGGTTATCTCTTCTTCTTGCACTGCAATTACTACATTCCACCATTGATAACTCTAACCAAGCTCTCCAATTAGTTTCATCTTGACTGGTGTTTGCGTCACGCGCTTTCGCCACGTGTTGTTCATGCTTCACTACTCAATGACGCGTTCAAGCTCCTATTGGTCATTTCAAGTTTTTCAATTTATAGAAAGAGTGTATAACACTTAATTAGTGCTATATTGTGATTATTTTGGATTACCTTGAGATAATTTTCACTTAATCAAAAGGTTTGAAAATTTTGAGTTGCGGATTATGGATTTTTTCTTGGAAATCGTAGAATTAAAATGTAACCATATTTTTTTGTACAATTTTCTTATTCAATTTGGAATTTCCAATGAGAACTTGATTTTAAAGTTGAGCTTTATATAAGTGATCCTTCATTTTGATTGAGAAGCACATATAAGAATTGTCTTTTCTTTCTTGTTTTTCTTGAAATACAAATACTAAGTTTCAAAATAATTGCCATTTTAATCATTAAAAAGTTTCAAATTGATTGAAGCTTCAAATTTTTTGATGCAGTGTTAGGTTTAATTTGTCCTTAAATAAGTACATACATGATATTTTGTATTTACAGCATATAAAAAATGTATTCAATGAGGCTGGGATAATTTTACTAAAATTGATTCACATATTTGTTATTGTTGCGTAAAAAAAATATTTCACATTTTTTATTTTCTCGTTTTCTTAATTGACAGAAATTGATGCATAATTTAATTTGCTAACGTGGAATTGTTCTTGGGAGGTGCAGTCAGTTATGTCTACTGCGTTTCCTTTTTTCGTTGTGGCTGCAGCCTGGTTCGTGATTTTTGGAGTTGTTTTACTTATCGGCTGTGCTTGTTGCTGCTGTTGCAACGGAGGAGAACCAAGCGACTATTCCAAAATTGTCCATTATTTTTCGTTGTTCTTGCTTATACTCAGCACCATTATCACAATGTATATAGCTCCCTTTTCTTTCGATCACTCTTTTGTTTTTTCTAATTTTTTAGTTCTCTATGGATTTCAATTAATACTGAAAATTGCTGTTATATATCTCTCTTAGAACAAATATATAAGTCTTGATGTGTCTCTGATTAAGCACATTAATTGTTTACGCTTAGAGGTGGATGTGCTCAGTTGTACTCTGGTCAGGGGAATATTGATGGAAGCACTTCCGAGACACTTGATTACGTTTTAAATCAGGCACAATTCGTGGCTGAAAACCTCAACACCATATCAAATTATTTCGATTCGGCTAAGCGCGTTGTGAGGGAGCCTCCTCTGCCACTAGACATAGATCTTGGACCGGACCTTGATGACATCAAATTAAAAATAGACCGTGCTGCTGATACTCTCTCCAACAAAGTTAGCGCTAACTCAAAGACCATACGCAAAGCCATAGATGTAGTGTAAGTACATAAACTAAGATTTCATTTGGTTTTTTGAAATATTTCTTTTTCTAATCATCGATATTTGTTGTGATCATCTGCAGAAGACTGGCTCTCGTTATCGTTGCTGTTGTTTTGTTCTTTGTTGCATTTCTCCGGCTCTGTATGTTTGAATTTGTCTTATTCTTTTCTGGACCATATGCTAAGTGTTTATCAGATTATATAGGATCTCATTTGGGTTTCGTGTGCATGCAGTCTTTTGTTTACTTGCGTGGAAGTGTCCAGTGTACTCGTAAGTTGAATCAATTTATTTTTCTTCTGGATGCTTAAATCACTGGTGGATTTGTCTTTGAAGTTTCTGTTCAATAAACAATGTTTTCTTGTGGCTGCAGCTTGGTAGTTATTGGATGGATTCTTGTCACTTCTACCTTGGTACTTTGTGCTGCATTTATTTTTGTTCATAAGTAAGTTTCTCCTCATGAACTTGTGAGACTGATAAATCAAATTTTATGACTTTTAATATAGTTCAACCAACAAAAATACATTAGTTAAAGGATTATACTCCTTTAATATTTCTCATGCATGTATTTGATAGAAAAAAGAAACCGCCAAGAATGCATATATGTTTTTTTTTTTTCTAACAGTGTGACTGGAGATACATGTGTTGCGATGGATGAATGGGTTGTGAACCCCACCGCCCACACTGCACTGGATGACATTTTTCCATGCGTGGAGAAAAAAGCTGTTCTGGAAACATATTTAAAAAGCAAGATCCTCACATATAAAATCGTTGAAGCATTTGACAAAGTCATTTCCAACTTCACCAACTCAAATACTCAATCAGGCCCCCTCGTCCCTCTTCTCTGCAATCCATTTAATTCAGACCTAACAAGTCGCAACTGCTCTTCAGGGGAAGTCACATTCCAAAACGCCATCCAGGTATGGACCATTCCAAAACATTCATTCATATATTTTACAGCATCTTGGAATTGAAGGCATATATTTTACAGCATGTTGGAATTTTCAGGTTTGGAAAAACTTTACGTGCCAGGTTTCGTCGAGTGAAAAATGTACGAGTGCAGGTCGTTTGACACAGAGCATTTACACGAAACTGGGAGATGCAGTGAATGTGACGTACGGTTTATTTGAGTATGGGCCATTTATTGCTGACTTAGTTGACTGCAATTTTGTTCGGAGAACGTTCAAGGACATTAGCACCCATTATTGTCCACCTCTGCGAAGATATTGTGAACAGGTTTATTTGGGATCAGTTCTGGTTTCTGCAGCAGTAATGCTCTCTTTGATATCTTCGCTCTTCTTTGTCAGAGAGCAGTGGATGTTTCTTCACAACAATGGTGTTCTTTAGTCAGACACAGCAGTTGCTATTTCAGAAAAAAAAAATATTCGAGTGGAACAGAAATTTTGCAGACTCGTGTACAAAAAAAATTATATATGATAGATTAAAACAAATAAATTAATTTTAATTAACTTATTTTATTTAATTGAGACCTTTTCTTAAAGATGATTTTTATTTTTTTTTGTGATTTAAGTTATAATGAACGAAAGTTTAACAAACAATAATTGAAATCAATACGGCATGTCAAAACAAATTTATAAAAACAAAATAAATTTAACTTTTTCAAGTAGTTTCCGCAGTAGTTAAAGATAAAAAAAAAATTATATAAGAAAAAAATTATAAATCAACTCGTAGTGAACTCATTTTCACCCATTAAAATGTTAATTTTTTTCTCTTGTGGACAGCTTTAAAAATATTTTATATAATTTCTCCAAAGTTTTATTTTAGATAGTAGTTGAAAAATATTAAATGTCATCATTACATTTCGATAATGCATGATAAAAATAAGCATCGTAAAAACATAAAGGTTACAGTTTTATAAATATGGGAAACTATATAATGATGACTGCTATAGAAACATAGTTGTATATATGTTAAAAACTACAATAAATAGTTGCAAAGATTGCTGTTATGTCGCATACAGATTCCTTTTCCATTTTCTTCTTTTTTATATCGTAAGAATCTCTCTTTTTCTCTTTTTGTTAAGTTATCTTTATATATCAATAGATGAAACTAATGTGTATTAGTTTTACATTAATTATTTTCAACCTACAAAATGTGAATTTGAATATTTTTTTTATGCTAATTAGTTATTTAAGAATTAGTGTATAAAGAAAGATACTTACATACTTAATTTGCATCAAGTATTCTACGTCAACAAAGATACATACCACATCAATCAATTATTATTTAGCATAATAATTGGTCTACGGATAAACTAATATAAACAAAATATTAAAAAAAAATTATATAAATGTTTAAACAACAATTTTATTTTAACACTTCTTACTTTATTATATAATGTTATCAATGATATTAAAATTAGAATAAACTAAATAAACACAAAATTAAAATTCATGATATAAATGATTTATAAATATGAAAGCTAATTTTTTCTATGAATAAAGAAACATAAAAATAAATTATTGTCTACGCTATAAAAAAAGTTATAATCAATGTTAAATACATGCCAATATATATATATATATATATATATATATATATATATATATATATATATATATATATATATATTTAACAAAACGAAATAAAATAAAATATTTATGTTTAACTTAAAGATTAAAACATGATAATTTTTTTTATGCGGTTAACGTGTTCGATTTCTCAATAGTTATGTGAATTACTAGTTATTCGAGATAAACTTAAGCATGTTTTTCTATCTAAAGATAAATTTAGAAGAAAGTCACTAAACTAATTTAAGTGGATTTGATGGCAAAGTTCATGTTGCTTCTTTCAAGGGATTTGGAGTTGAAAGTGACTGAATTTAGAGATGAAGTTTGTGAATGATTTGACTAATACGATAAATAAATTTTTTTAATAGATTAAAATGTAATATTATTGTTTTGCACTTATAGTTAAAATTTAGGACTAGCTATGTATTTAGTCTCTGTACTTACATGCGAAATTGAAATTCATCTATATCTCAAAGTTCTTATAAAATGCGTGAAATATGTCCCTCAAAACTGGTCGTGTGAACTTTTAGGTGATGTATATGATGACCATGTTGACTACATTAAAGTGCTAGAAAACATGGCATCAATTGTCAATAATTGGTATCAAAGCCAAGGTCATGAGTTCAATTCCAGTGGGCAATTGTTCAATAATTGTTGAAAGTGGCATCAATTGTCCCATGGCGAAGGCCCATCAAATATGGATATCAAGCCACATGCAAAATCTCCATTTTCAGTTGCAACTTCATTTCGTAAAATTTCTAACTTATTAAATCGTAGAAAATTAAACTCCTCCCTTTTACTTTTTCTCATGATTCTTATTAAGGATTCTTCATTTCCATTCTTGCCCAACATTTTTTTTATTTGGAGTTTTTTCGTTTTTGCGATTTCAATCTTAAACCAAAGGCTATGGAATTTGAAATTCAGATTGTAAGTTAGTGGAATTGAAGTAGGATAATTGTTTTGGTATTGATAATGCATTGATGTGGTCATTGAGAAAATTTTTGGTGATTTTTGTGATATTGAAAGTACATGTTAAATTTGAGTAGCCCATATCCATCCATAGTTAACCATATTCGAAATTACCAGAATTTGATTAACTCAAATTGTTAAACGGTCGAGTATGAATTTGAAATATTAAATTTGAATTGTGTTGGATTGATCATGTTGGGCCTGAATACGAGCCAACCCTACCATTGCTTAGCCCTAGCTCCAACACCTCGAATAATCTCCTACATCGACAAAGATATTATGGTAAAAAACCAATTTATCCCCACAATTCCCCCACTTTGGCTACTGCAAACCCACTCTCTCACAAATCCATGGAAACAAAGACATTGGACACTCGCAAATCCACACTTGTAAATCCCTTCGCGCAATAAATCAGGCAGAGTGAACACATCGTAAGTGAGTTAGTGGGGTAAAGTATCTATATTGCCCCCACACTTTTTCTAGCGGACTGGCTCGCATAACCTACTTCGTATTGTTGTCTCCTAATGTTACTATGTGCGATCAGATTCACATTACTCCACATGTAATTCCTCTTTGTCACTTGTCTATGTAAACTAAAGTTCTCCATCCCAAACATTTAAATGTCTTTAATTGTTTTCTTAAACTAAAATTCAAAATCATTATTTCCTTCAATTATTGTTCATTCCTCGTATCACCATCTAGTTCCTTGATTTTTCATTGATAAATCTTTGAAATTTTCCTTTTATAGGAAATTATTGTAAATTCATGAATGTAGTGTAAGACATACTTGAATAAACCCACATTGTAATGCAATATAACCATAAGTCACATATTAAGATCAAGCCAAATATTTTAAACATAATATAGAGTTAAGTATAAACAACTTCATTAATTGAAATTCATTTTAGCCACGATGAATTGTCATCAATCACGTTGTTAACTATAAAATTAAAATTAAAGAATAGATTTTTTGAACTTTTGGTATAGCACGATTAATTTACATTTAGTTAGGACGGATGAATAATTGATTGTTACTTATGCCAATGGGTGGGGCAAGTGTAGGTTTGTTTATTCCATCCTAATTTCCGAAATAAAAGTTTATGTTCATTCACATACCCATAGGATAATAAAGGTGTACTTGTGTTCATACTCACAATCACTCTGTTACACTTTCAAATAGTAATTAAATAACTTTTTATAAAATAAACAAGCAAAACAAAAACAAAAGAAACATGATACTATCAAGGATTTTACGTAAAAAAAGAACAAAAATATTTTATGGGTTTATATCATTGGACATTTAAAAATGCAAACATTAAATACTTACATGTGAAAAAAATAAACAATAAATTAAAATATTAAAAAAAGTAGAAATAACTCAATATATATAAAAATTATTCGACTTAATGAAATGATGAAATTGATGTTTGTATTTTATGACATAACACTTCAACAAAATTCATAAAAAAAAATATTTAATTAAGATTATGATAAGAAAAAATATAGATTTGAATGAATTTTGTGGATATTAAACAACTTACACAACATTTAAAGAAAGAATAAAAAAATTATAATAAATCAAAGAAATATATTTTCAAATAAAACAAAACTAAAGAAAAAAAACAATAAAGATAATTTTTTTTATTAATTAAATTATAAATATTATAATAATTTAAAATAAAGATATATGAACGAAAGAAATATATACATATAGCACGGAAGGAGGAGTTTGTTATTTATCATTAATATTAGTTATGAATATTTTTATATTATCTCTTGTTTTTTTTTTTTAGAATTAGTGTTGTCAAAATGAGTTCTAATATGTGAACAAACTTGACCTTTCACATGCTTGAAAAAAATATAATTTTTTTATGTGAGATAATTTTTAATCCGATTCATTTAGAACTCGATACATCCGGATTTAATCCGTTGGTTAACCAACTCACCTAATTTAATTTAATTATTTATTATAGAAAAAAATATTATAAATTTATCTATTTAAGATTCTAATATTAAAAACTTATTTGTCGTCTTTTGTACTTATTTTTGGATTAGATTTGATTATATGATATTTTTTTTATTTTGAATTGTCTTTGGAGTTTAACATGGTAAAATTTATTTAGATTTGAATTTAAAAAATTATAATTTTTTTATTTTAAAAAAAACTTATAATTAAGTGAATCAGTGAGTCAATCTCGTTTAACTCACCAACCCCTAACCCGTGATAAGTCAGATCAAGTTAAAAAATTTTCAACTTACTAACAAGTGAGTTGTATTGGATTGGTTCATGACCAATCTGTTATGGACTGAGTCGGGTCAAGTCAAGTTACTCGTTTTCACAATTCTATTTATAATTTATTTAATTTTGTATACAACTAACTATTGTTTTCCATATCTATACCACTTTTATTTTATGTCATTCAGCAATGGATTACTCTTAAACCAAAAAAAAATCGCCTTTTTTATCATAACATGATTTAAAATGTTTTGATTTTTAAAGATTTTTATACGCTATAAGTTTGTTTTCGTACATAAAAGGAAATTAAAAAAAAAACTATAACAAGTTTATATCTTAAAACACAGTATAAAGTAAGAGTATTTCCCTTTTTCTTTATTCCAATATTGTTGATGGTAAGAATATATTTTAGATGGGCTTATGCTTTTTCTTTAATACGTTTGAAACTCTAAGCACACAAGTTCAATTACTCAAAAGTGTAGCCAAATAATTCACCATCAAAATCAGATTTCAAGATTTTTATTTTGAAACACAAACATCTTTTCTGGAAATTTGTGTATATTACTATCTTATGCTCATTTTATCTAGAAAGCGTGAAAAGGTTAGACTTTATCAATTGGTAGCACCCAGAGGATTTCATGCATTTCTGCTTTCCCCACTTGGGAAGATTTTTTTTTTTTTTAAATACTATGGAATAAACATTTCTAGATTCAGAAATATATTGTTTTCGCAACTAATTCAAAATTATTGAATTAAGTATATTTTAGTACAAAAATGGAATTCATCTTTATATTATAATAATGTATGTAATACATTTTTCAAAACTAACATTCTGTTAACTTTTAAATAATGTGTCTAATGTCTATGTTAACATTATTAAAAAGTGAAAACACGTGGTTGACAACCACATGTAATTAAAAAAAAGAAATATATATTTTTTTCTTGAAGATATATTTTATGTATTATTAAAATTTAAAATAAAATATATAAAATTTTAGAAAAAACGAATTCTAATATTACCCTTAAATAGAAAGATTAAAATAAATTTTATTATTATCTTATTAAATAATAACCAAAATACACATATTTCTTAAATAATAATATTATCTCAATGTTTAAATAAGTTATAGTAGTGGAAATATTAAAGTAGTTGATTTTGTAACTTTATCAATAGTACAGTTCAAAGTCAATTAGTTATAGGTTTATATGAGTTATAAAATTTTATAAATGTTAAACTAATATTTGATGTATTAAATTATTTATGAAATTTTTTTTATGTGTAAGCTTATTTTCTTATTTCTTTTGTTGTTTTTAGTGTGTTATTTTTTCTTTTGTAATGATCACTTTATTGGTGTGAGGAGATGAGAGATAAATGTTAAAGCATATTTGGTGGAAAAAAAGTGATGTTATAAAATGTTTTGTAAGTTGTTTACTAGTTATCTTTAACTATTTTAAATATATTTATTATGGTAGTTACTTTTTTCTAGATAATTATATTAATACTATATTTATAAATATTTATAAGTTGAGACAAATACATTTTGTTTTATCAATTTTATATGGCCTTGTTTTATCAATAATAAGCTGTTAAAATTGAAATATTACATTTATGATCCAAAAATATTTTCAAAATATTCATTTTAAAATATCTAAAACACATATTTTAGATTGGATATTTCGAAAAATATTTCCAATAAAAATACTTTTCAAAACACCCAATCCCAAAAATAATACGAGGTAAGTAGGGGTAGTTGGGGAGTTATAAGTTTATGGAGGTACAGAAAGGAAGAAGGGGGTTGCAGGAAGGAAAGCCCCACTTCTTTTTGAAGTAGTATGGGCTTGGTCCAACGATGATTTTATCTTGAATCTTGATTGGCCTACAAGTTAAAAAAGATGTAATAAAAGACGAATTGTCTTGTTTTCTTTGAACCTCTATAATGACTTTCCTTTACTTAAAGAACAATATTTATCCTTATAACACTTTGATTAAATATTCTTTTCATCTCATTTTTTTTTCCAATTTCCTTTCAGGGTCTTATTTTTTTTAAAAAAGTAATATAATATCTTCCATCAAATTAATAGAAAGGACCCTTGATCACGTAAATGGTGTCATCTATAAAAGTATATTTTTGTATTCAGTTCTAAATTTTTAATATTTAAAAAAAAAAATCACACCAAACATCGATGAAAACATTAGGGCAATATTTTGATTCCATTCTAAAAAAACACTTACAGTATTAGTCTTGTCCCGGTTACAAAAAAAATAGGTAAAAACAGTATAAAGTTGCGGAAATTATTTGGACCGGTTCTTCATCTTCTCCTGCAAGAAAGAAGACCGGTCCACTTAATTTGACCAAAAGGTCCTTTAAATTGACTCAGCATACTTAATGATTGGACCATCCACCATTGCTTCCAGACTCCTGCTGTACTAATCAACGACTTCTTCAACCCACCACAAACACTAATTTCTCCTTCCAAAAATATCTCTCTTATAAACTACATTTTATTATGCGGTAATACAATTCAATATACTATTTATTTATTTAAAACAGCAACTTTCATGATAAGCCATTAAAAATAATATCTCGTTAAATTTTAATTCTTTAAACTGTATAAAAATAATTGTCTACCAAAAATATGAGAAATGAAATCGGTTGGCTGAACATTGAAACTTGTTAATAATATTTTGTTATGTAACAAAATATTACAGAATGATCTGAGATGAAGACATATCCATAGTTGTAATTACATTTGATAAGGTTGTAATTTACAACCACCTTAACCTTGTAATATGATTTAAACATTGATGAGGAAGAATGGTTGCATGAGAAGAGAAGGTAGAGAGAAAGACCGAATTGTCCTTCCAAGGAGAGTGGTTGCCCTATAAAAGTGGTGAAGGAGAAGAATCTCCACCCAAACACAAGGCCATAAATCACTCTCCCTCTTTCTCTGCCCTTAAAACCATTCCTAACTTTCTTTCTTTTTTCTTCCCTTTCTTCAATGGCATCAAAGACTGTCTTCACATCATCATCATCATCATCATCATCATCATCATCATCATCATCATCATCATCATCATCAAGGTCCCAACATTCCCACCCCAACCAGATCACGCGCACCTGCTCCTGCTCACCCTCCACGCACCCTGGCTCCTTCCGCTGCACCAAGCACAAGAAGCCACCCCGAGCCATGGCTCGATCCTTGCCTCGGACCCCTAACCATTGGGACCTTTCCATGGCTGCAAAAGCCAACTCCTTGAAGGCTGTTCTGTTGCAAATGCTTAGGCCCTCCAGCCACGACCTTCACAAGAGGAAGAGTTTCCAACCAAGGCCAACTAGGTTTTCCCTCATGAACGCCGACACCGCTGCGGTTGCGGTTAGCTGATCACATTGCTCCCGTTTCGGTTTCCTCTGACGGATATGTAACATTTTTAATGAAGGTTTTGGTCGTCCTGTCGTCTGTGATTCTGTAATTTATGTAACTGTATATACCACATTCTTTATTCTCTGTTCTCTTTGTAACGGAAGCAATACTCTACTAGATTTTCTGTTATCAACTTGCACATAATAATATCATTCTTTTTATTTTCTTCTGCTTCTCATCGTAAATTTAAAATATTAGTAAATTTAAAGTATTATTTAATTTAAAATTTTATTTATCACGATTTTTCAATGAGAAAAATAAATATTTAAATTATTTTAAGTTTTGATTTTAATTGTGAAAGAATTGGATGTGGTAATAAGAATCCTTTCCCTCAGAAATCTCACTCTCATTCAATAAACGAAGAATCCTAGTTAAGAAAACAAAAACGAAAGCAGAGCATAAAGAAACAGAACACAACAGCAACATTGACTACAGATTTTATTTTAATATTGAATATGTTTATGTTGGTAATGTGATGGTGGATAAGATCATAATTAGTATATTAAATTGGACTGATGAGCTAACATTATTGGTGAGAAACTTGAAACCTAATTCACTTTCTTCCACACAGAATAGACGTCACTTCTAGGGACGGTCGTTAAATCCAAATATATTCACATCTAAATCAAACAGAAGCAGATGCAGGCCATTGTTTTTTACAAAAATTAGATAAGATCAAGGACTTTGGTATATAACTATTATATATATAAAATATCTATTCCAACTTGCACTGAGTGATAATTTATTTCCATTTGAAATAAATTTCCATATATAACTGAGATTGTGAATGAGTAGGGTAAAAGGAGGTTTTGTTTAGGGAAACGAGGTTTGATTTTAACACTCGATTGAGAACATCCAAGTTAAGTAATGTAAATTAGTTCATTTATTATATACAGGTTAAAATATTAGTACACGTAGAAAACACATTCAACATCTTTAGTGTATAAAAGAGTCATTGTAAAATGAAAAGGACATTTTTTTAACCTTTTTTTAACTGGAATGAGAGACTTTCAAATGTTTCAACAAGTTTCATAGTTAGACAATTAAAGTATATTAACTTGATTAGACTGGTGGTTGAGAAATAAGTTCAATTAATGGGTACAAGAGTGTAGGAAAGCGGTGAACGAAGGTATTGAAATAATTTTAAACTAAAAATAATTATTTATTTTAATAATTATCTTTCTTTCACATCTTGACCGTGATCAACACGTAAATTTATAAACGAAAAATTGATACCACCAAAGCGATAAAAAAATGTCATTTAATTAAATAATTTAATTTTACACGTACTTCTAAATTTAATAATAATATTATTAATTTGCTTAATTATTTTTCATTAGTTATAATGCACTAACTATTTGTTTTTTTTTATGAAAAAACAAGTAGAATTAAATTTTATATTCCAATTTCTAAAGAAGTTAAGAAAAAGAGAAATGGGGAAGATGAAAAAAAAGAGTCAAGTGAGATTTCTAAAACTAAAAATATATATGAAAGTTTATTACAGATGAAAGAATAATTATTATTTTACTAACCTAAATTTTTTACATTTATTTGATATTATTTTTTTAGATAATATAAAAATTTATACTTTTATAATTATTTTATTTTATAATTTGTGTTAAATTAATGTAAAAGTGCGTGTAAAATTATAATGAAAGAAAAAAAAAATTGAAAAATGAGTAGGATAAGCCGAAGCAAGTTGACCTTGAGAGCTGGGAAAAGATAACTGCTAGCCGCAACATATCTCTTTACGCCAATAATTGGACCCAAGAAGTTCCCAATTTCTTGCTTCTGCCACTCCACGCCACCATTGTTGAAAACAAAACCACACGATTCTATCTCGTTTATCATTTCAACCTTCTTTCCAACATTTCAAAATTCTTCTTATCAATTAGCCACCACACAATATCTTAATATAATAATTATACGATTTACATAAACAAGGCAATGAAAAAAAATTATTAAAGCGAAATCATCTCCAAAACATCGATGCTACATTTTTCTAATTTACTACGCGTAACTATTAATGAGCAGTGATGGTGCATGTTCATACTAATGCTGCGAATCTTACACAAAACTCAAATCTCTGCCTTCTGATTCGTTGAATTAATCCGTGCTTGCTGGTAATTCTTGTAGACATTTCTACGCGTTAATCAATGTTGTATTGAACAATTCATAAGCATTCTTTCATTTCATGCTTCCTTCAGACAAACAAGATGGGTTTCGCGACTTTGTCTTCCCCGTACCATATACTTTTGGAGTGAAAAGACATGATAGAATCGAATGTCTCATCAAATAACCTTTTACATAATTAAGGAAAATTCTTCAAAATGTAACACTAGTGAAGTAAATGTTTGACATGGTACCAACACTGATTTGCGAAAGCACACGGTTTGAAGTGTGTTCTGGTAAAATACTATAACAACACGAATGATGAAGATTTGCAGTGTCACGGATGCCGTAGATCGATAATACTGTGTGTTTTCATATAAGCGTTGACCCTCTCTCACTGTTACAGATCGTGTTGTTTAAGATAATGGTTTTTGTTTTTCATAATTCACTACGTTTCTCGATGTCTATATCAAAGTAGAATAACACTAATCTTATTTCCCAATTCGAACACGGAAGATAATTAAAGCGTCTCATTTATCACACGATTAAATGATCTTGGACATGTCCAACGAATCGTGTTTGAATTTTTAAAATTTCTGGATAAGAAAGTGCTTAAATAATAATATTATTAATAGTTTAATTTCCTTTTAAATTAAACCATTAACTATATTATGTCTTGTACGAGTGTATGACGTCTTTGAACATATCACGTAACATGTGTTTTATTTTATAATGTTTTGTTTCACGGCATTTTCATACTCAAAACTAAAAACTGACCTAATTTTTTATCTTGGTTGTTTGGCTAATAAAGGCGTAATGTGACTGTTGAAAGCCAACCACATTAATAGGAGGCCTCGGTATTCAGGAGTTGTCGTTTTTATATAGTATTTTTGTTTGGTTTTTATTTGAGAATGTTCCAAAATGAAGAATAGGGCACAAGATATGAGTGGAAGGAAGTGTGATGCAGCTGGCTAGAGTTGATATATGAATATATATAATTTCTCCCTCTTTAGCCAACTCCAACATGGCTTTCAGCAATTTGCATAGTGATCAACAACATTCATAAATAAGAGTACCCATGACCCATGTGTCAACTATTATATCAAAACCCTATTTTAGTGGATGAGGTTTGATTTTGCCTAGAGAGGGTCCTCTAGTTTGGTTTATGTGCTAAGGATTCTTCAAACATATGGCTATTTCGATCGGTCGAATTAATTCTTGGAAGTTCGATTCGATCCAAAATTCAGAACTCCACACAAGATGGCCATTTAAAATAGATGAAATTTCACTAAAGAAAATCAAGACAGTGATGTAGATTTTTAGGAATAAGGATATCTACAAACGTAACATCCTTAATTAGCAACTTTTCCTCTCCTTGTTCGGCTTGCTCTCTGCTAAGTAAAACTTTGGCTCCGTACGCCTATAATGTTATAGAGTAATTAATTATTTAATTGCGTAGAAATACAAAAAGAAAAAAAAAAAAAAAATATATATATATATATATATATATATATATATATATATATATATATATATATATATATATATATATATATAAACCTGAAAGAGTATACTATGAATCAATCATAAACTCTCTTAAATGATCATGGTTACCGAAAAACATCGTAATGACGAATATTAATGAATAAAGAATGAAGGACGATGTTATAAATCAATGTTTTTATTTTTCTTATTGGAATTCAAAATGAATAAACGCAGCATAAATAATCATTCAAAGCATGATAGACAAAATTCATGCGGCTCCTAAGATTCATGAAAGCCGATACACAAAATAACATGTACTTCTTGTGAAGAATGTTCGGAAACCAAGTGCAATTTTATTCCTAAGATTATCATCTTAACATTATTCAATTTTGCAATGCAAAAATAGAAAAATAACATTAATTTTTTTAGGACGTTAAAAATGTATACCATAGATTTTTTTTTCGGACCCTAAACTAATAAAAACTGTTTAGTGGCTAGTTTACAAATATAAATATAGATAAAAATCAAATCACACAAGTAGAAAAAGTTTGATTTCATTTATTTTTTTTAACGACGTTATTCTTTTGGAAAAGCCACACAAATTTATAGCACTTCATAAACAATTCTTTTTATATAAAATATTTTACATTTTGTATTGATTCAATAGTATTTTTTTTCCTATATTTATAGTAATTATGTAATTTTTTATTTATATTTAACTAAACGTGATTTCTATATTTTTCTAAAAGACTCGATGTTGTATTTTTGTTACATCATATTAATGATATTTTTCTTATTTTGTTCTTGAGATTGAAAAATAAAAATATAAAATAAGTAAATGATTGTATTAACATATATCGGCTCGTCATCTTTTAAATGACTATAATCCTAATCTGATATAGCAAAAAGGATCATATTAAGAAAAAATTAAGCAGAGAAAAATCATTCAATTATTGTTATAGATATATAGAGAGAAAAAGAACTATTAAATATTTTTTTATTTTTAAAATGTTTTAGTTCAAAATTTAAGTGTGTTAGAACAGTTTTCTCATATTAAAGTTGTCTTGTGTTCATAAATAAATTTTCTTTAGATTTTTTTTAGGAGAAAATCTTAAATATAAAAAAACAACTTATTCACCTATTTTCCTTTTGGATTCTGTTGAACCCTTAATTTTTGGTAAGAGAACACTTTTTGAAATTTCCATTAAGTATCTTTTTCTAAATCTATATAGATGGACTTAGAGATTATTAATAATTCCGTTACAAAATGACTTAATCACTCTATAATAAGAATCATGATGGGATTGTTTCTTATCTACTTAATTATAACAGTAGCAGCCCCAACCTATTAAGTAAAAATTACTTATAAACCAATTAAAACTTATATATGAAAAATAAAGTACCGACAACAAAAAATGTTTAATTTTATTTTAAACTTTAAAAGTACCAATCAAATATAAACAAAAAAAATGTTTTAAAAATACAACAATAATAGAAAGAAAAAAAAAAGGAATAATTTGTTTATTAATCTCCTCACACTTTTTTCCTATTTATCTGTCTCGATTTTAGAAAAAACAATATACATCTTCATTTTTGGTTTTAGAATTTCGATAACATCTTGGTATTTTTTTTTCTATTATATTTTAGTCCTTACAATTAATAACTTCTAAATAATTTACACAAAGAGATAATAAATTTATTATAATAAAAAGTTATAATAGTAATCTATTACGAATGGTAATCTTTAAAACATATAAAAATAAGGAACAAAAATAATACACAACATCAAATCCAAAAATGGTACTTTATGATGCTAAATAATATTCATTTTGATCAAAATAGGGGTCAAAGAGACATCCATATTTGGGAACAAATCAAAGTTTTCTACTTGGTATAGTATACAAAATTGCAATTCGAGTAATAGTATTATCATATAGTGATAATTGACGTACATTAAGATTAACTTAAATAGATAGTTATTAATTTTTAAAAGTGTATCAGATTATAAATTATTTTTTAAAATTTCTATAAAGTCTTATCAAATATTTACATTAAAATGTCATTAAAAAATAAACTTTCTAATAATAAATGTTACCATTATGATATTTTTGTGCTGCTGTTTATTTTAATAAAAGTTTAATTTTCCTTAATCTTCTTTAATTAATTCTTTGTTAATATTCTTCAAATAATTAAAGAATATTTTTTATTAATAATTACTCTTAATTAAATATAACTAACTATTTTATTTTTTTTTTCTAAAATTTAAATTCATATTATCAACGAGAAATTTAAAATTTAAAATATAATAACCAAATTTACAAATTACAAAATACCGTAATAACAGAATTTGCATTTAAAATTCAAAATAAAAAAAATTGTAAAATGAAGGTTTTTTATGAACTTTGTCAATATTTCTTAACAAATTCCACATAATAATAAATTTTAAAATATTACATAAAATAATAAATAATTAAATACCGACATTATTAATAAATTAATAAACTATAATAAATTAAATAATAAAATATTGAAAATAATATTTATATAAATTTTAAAATTGCAATACACTTATATCAAATGAACTGTTAAGTTAATATCTCTTATTTGAAATCATATTTATTTTGAATGATAATAAAAATAAATTTTGGTGGTTTCAAAAATGATAGAGGCGTTGGCAACGACAGATCAAAATACTAGTAAAGGAAAAAAGAAGGGTTGTATTGTGTTGGAATAAAAAAAGAATGAGAAGGGTAGTTTAGTGACTTACAAGTGAGAGAAGTACGTGGGAGAAGGATAGAGAATTAGGAGACGTGTCAGTGGAATTAAAACGGTTCAATATTTTTTTGTCGTCTTTTATTATTATGCCCACTGCTGCCCATAGCTTTCTCAAACTTAAAGCGGTTCCATTGCAATTCCGAGGGCTCCTCTACACTTTTGGTTAACTAACCCAACCCCAACCACTTTTGGTTAACCGCTCTTCTACACTATTCTTCTCTTTTGCTGTTCCATCCTTCTCCTGTCTTTTCAATTCAAAATCTCCCCACTTACCACCACACGCGCAACTAAACAAAAGAACAATCAGGGACTACAACACAATTACCCAAAGTTCACATCCCAAACTGAAAATTTCGTCAATCTTTGCCTACGCCAAACAAACCCATTGCTCTTCTTCAAAATTCTATATATACATGCCTCGAGTAAAGCTAGGTTTGCCAAACCGAAGAGCCGAACCCGGCCTTTAGGGAGAAAAAAAAAAAAAAAAACTCCCACACTTCTTCACTTTCCTTTCCTCTGAAAGAGAAAAAATGGCGGCAGCTTCTAGAAAATCAAGAAACGCAGTAATTGGATCCCTCTCATCCACTCCTAGATTCTACAACTCTCACTTTCGCTCTCACACTACTTCTTCCTCCTCCTCTTCTTCACCCTCAGGTTTTGCATCTTCCACTTCCAGCTTCTCTTCTCCTTCAACCACCTTTTTTAACCGCTCTTCCTCCCCCACTCGTGTCAACCTCTGCGGTTCCTCCGCTCCCTCCGTGCGCTTCTCTCTCGACCACCGCTCCGTCTCTCCGAACCGCTCCATCGCGGTTGCGCCGCGAGCCGCCGCGTCCAGACAGGGGAGTATTAACCCGCACCAGCCGAAGCGGACGTGCATGTGCTCGCCTACGACGCACCCTGGCTCCTTCCGCTGCAGTCTGCACAAGAAGAGCCACGCGCCGGCGCCGTACTCCCCGAATCGCCTCAACGCGCGCAGATCGGCGATGACGAACTCGCTCGTGAGAATTCGCGGAGTGGAGGGAGATCTCGTCAAACGAGCTCTCGCAGCGTTGATTCGACCTTCCTCGCACCAGCAGAGACGGCGTGGAGACTTTCATCCGAGGCCGAGCAGGCTCTCCGTCATGACCAAAGCAGAGGACCTTTGAATCGAACGTCGCTTTGGTTTTGTCTACCTTCATTATTCCGGGCCACGACGGCAGCGGCGACGGATCCTGTCGCGCTGGCTTGGGATCTGACGGATTTCAAAATCTAACGAAAATTGATTATGTGTTTGGTCTGTGTGCGTGTGTATCTGTGTACATAATACAGAACTTATATTAATCAGTTGCAGCCATTGATGGCCATTCGTGGAGCTTCTGGACCTAATTTTGAGGAAAATGGTTTTGATTCAAAATTTAAAACAAACAACCAATCCTAAATTGAAACTGAATACTGGATCCAGTCTAAACTTTGGTTCATAGCAATCCTGTTTTGTCTTTTAATTTATTTTTTCCGGTTCAGTATAGATTCTGTTTTTTTTTTGTAAAAGTTTTTAACACTTCCCGTGACGTGACGTTTGTCATAAACTTTTCCGTGGTATTCGCTTGTCACTTCTTAGTCTCAGCCTTGTGTTTTTTATCAACTGGGTCTATTTTGAAACTGCTTGTTTTCTCTCCTCTTTTCAGTGCGTTTTCTTGGTTGGAGTGAATACGTATTTTTATACGTATTAATGTTTTTCCGTTATGAGTTTATTTATATTTATGTTGTTTTAATGGTTGGTGATTTGATATTAAATAATTGTTTGTTTTTGCAGGGAATATATTTTGGGTGGCTAGTGGAGGAGGCAAGAAGGAAGAAGATAACGCATAACGGGACTGGGTTGGGTCCAAGAACAGGATAAAGTTATGTGGAGAGTTTGGTATGATTGTAAAACACATAATCTTTATCCTGAATACAATGAATGATTGATTCCCTGTATCCCATTGCATGCCAGTGGCTGGATGAAATGATGAAGGGCAATGGCGTGAATATATTTGTGGAATGTGACGTCCGGCACAAGAATTGGAGTAGAAAATGACTTCACCCTCAAAAAAAGAAAAACATTATGGGATGGATATTTCTAATGGTAAAGTAAAACATTACTATTGCATACTTTCAAAAAAGCAAAAAGCAAAAAGCAAAACTACACTAGGCTTGAATTTTGTTTAAGATCAATTTTGAAACTTTATAAATAAAAGTTAATGTTTTTTATTTTCTTTTAAAATTAGTTCACTTTAAAGAAACTCTCCTTACAATTTTCCTAAGGCATAAATTTAAAGGGTAAAAAATTTTATGCACAAAATACTTTTTTATTTTCGTAAATATAGAATGGTTTTCATTCTTTAATCTCTTGGATTGTTTGCTCAGTGAAGATATTGTTGGTTGAAGGGGTTGATCTTTATGAATATAATGAGATTTGATTCGATTTTAAAAGTGTCAAAGAAAAATTTCTTTAGCTTAAAAATATCGGTTTTGGGTTGCGTGTTGCTTAAGATGTTGAGCATTGGAACCATCAGATGACAACATTATCATTATTCCTTTTATATATATATATGATGTCTAACTAATATGTTGGTAAGAAAATTAAAGCATGGGGGTAGAAAGGAAAGAAAAAGAAAAGATACATAATTGAATACACTCTTCTCACATCAAAGGGAAGAAGCTTAGAATAATCCACTACAAAATTTGGAAAGAAAATGAGAAGAGATATATAAAGGAGAATTATATTAAAATGCTAAACCGAAAAATAATTAAGAAACTAAGTCCATTTCTACTTTTAATAATTGTGGATTTATTCTTTTTGTTTGCTCTCAAATCGAGTGTAGTTTTAGATCTAACATTCAATTTGGGTCTTGATAAAAGAAAAAGTGGCACTAGAAGAAGCTTTGGTTAGGAGATCACTGTGATTTTTTCTTATGATTGACAAACCACAAATCCTTAGGTTGTCACCCACATCAAAAGTGGTTTGATTAGCTTAATTTGAAGCTCAGTGAGAGACTTTAATTATTATATTTTAGTATGAAAAGTAGTCATGGTTCTGAATTTAGTGGTAGACTTCAAGTTAGAAGAATCAAATATCTAGTCTATGTTGAGATTTTGAGATTATTTATAAAGTAATCATAATGTATATGAGAACTTTCTTTACTACTTTCTAATGATAAAAAAGGAGTCTGACAACAAAAGCTAATGTGAGGAATTGTTATGATTGCATACTAAAGAGAGTTTGCCATTTGAATAAAGAGAGAAGCATCAAAATTTGGTGGTGAAAATCCAAGATGAATAAGAGTGGATGTCAGTCTTGCAAACCAATTAGGTTGTTTCATATAAACTTTTTTCTTCAATGTATTCGTTTAAGAAAGTATTATTGATATCAACTTGTCTTATTTGTCATTTTTGGAAATAACAATGTCAAGAACCACTTCTATTGTAACAACGTTCACTAGATGACTATAAAAAAACAATATAATTGAATGTCATTTGGAAATTAAGATAATTATGATGGAACAATTTCTATAAAAAAAAACAAATGAAACATATAATTCAATGTTTTATTTATTTTTTCATTTTTAAGTTTTATTTTTAAAAAATAGACCAATTAGTCAATTGGTCTTATCTCATATCTATCCTATCAATTTGGCAAGTTTAACAAGATAGAATAAAACAATAGCATGCTAAAAATTTCAACTTTGTCCGCAATCGTTGCACAAAACAAGATTTATATTAAGCATTATTTTAAATATTACTAATTTTTTTTTTTAAAATAACGTGTTTTATATTTGAAAATACATTTCTTTAAAATGACTTTAATTTATTTGTTCAAAACAAAAAGTTACGTTTTAATATATGATAACTTATTTGAATATTTAAAAAATGTTATAATTCAAAACATTGAAGTACGATTGGGATTAAAACATTATTTTTACAACATTTAAAAAATATGATATACGAAGCTGTATATAAAATGTAAATTTTTTATATAAAATTGTGTTCGTGAATGAATGAGTAAAGAAACACAACAAACAGGACAGAGTCTCTTGATAGAAAAAATAAAACAGTAATTGTCTTAAGAATATTAAAAAAAAAAGATAACTGTACCTAATTGGGAATAATATATATACTCTCACTTCACACCACAAAGTTCTTAATTCTTTGAAAAATATATGCTCCATTGGTTAAAAATAAATAAAGAAAAGAGAAAAATTAATAAGTGAAAAAATAATAGCTCATATCCTCTATAGTGGGAAATCCCATATTATGGAACAATAGTAAAATTATTGCTCAACAATACCAAATTTAATTTATATTAATAATGTAACATTCCAAATCAGTAGATTTGTATTATAAAATAGATTATTACAATTTAGGTGTTAATCTATACATTATTCATATAAATCTATAATATGTATTTAGAATCCTCCTTTAAACTCAAGAAAAATTCTATAAAATATATAATTATTTTTCAATAAATGGGAGAGTTATACAATATAATATATATACACCTACACAGATAATTAAACTTTACCTGACCATCAACCGTCTCACTACTTCTCGATTATTATATTTTTTCCTTCCTCTATGTACATATAACTTATAATTATTGCAAATGAATAAATCACAAACAGACACAGAAAAAAAAACATAATAAATTAGAGATAATTTAAAACTTATAAGTATTAAATATAAATAAATTATACTATAAATTCAAAAAATAACTAAGTAACTTTCAAAAAATCATACAATCAATCCCAAGAATCACATAATACAACATATATTGATAATTACATACACGTTTCTAAAAAACTGGTGTATTGTGCTTTCTTTTGATAGAAAACACAATCACAAGAAAAATATTAAAACACAATATATTACTTCACTCATTCATCCTAGTCTCATAAAATTTTAAATATTCACACATATTGTTTATTTCAAATTACATATTAATAATTCATTATTTATTTTCTATTAGATAACATTCAATTAATTTTTTCTCATTAAATACATCAAAATTCCTATATGCATTACTTCATCCATAAACCTCTAATCAAATATCCAAACAGTCAAAGTAAAGATTCATATGTCAAGGACCAGCCATCACAATTTCAGCCCGATCTAACGATTAACAAAGCAAGAATCACAATCTGCTCGCTCAAGGCTGGAAACAGGGTGTGGCGCTCATTGGGTAAGTGGTGCCTAAAGCTACAACCCATACGAAGACACTGCTTTGAGAGCATTTGGTGCTTCAGAAGCGGCACCCAACACCCCCAGGTTAGTGGCACTAGTCTAAGTGGTGCTCGATGGTGGTGCGACGTCACCTAAGAGTATACCGAAATCGAAAACATCATATTTGAGTTCTTGAGCTATTCCCCCACTTAATTAACTTTGTAAAATCATAGTACCACTGTGTCTTAGCCTAAGAAGTACAAATTTAATCAATCAAAGGTCTCATAGAGAAGCTCATACTCAAATTCACAAGATCAAAATACCTTATAACACCAATTGAATCATACTTACCTATATTTACATAAATCATACAACACTAAACATATTACACACTCAACAATTCCATTTTATAAACACACTTAATTAATCCTCTAACAAACCAACTTATTTCATTCATCAATTCAACTAGATCAATTAAAATAAACTCATTAGAAACTAAAACATTACTCCGCATATTTATTTCTCAACTTCACAACTCAATTATCAAACTCAATATACAACACATCCCCTTATCACACGTCAACCAACTTAATCAAGTGCCTCATGCCCACTTAAAATCAAAATTTCTTGTTCAATTAAGTCACAAAAAATTCACAACTCAACCATCAATTCAATTAATTATTTCAAACATGTACAATTATCACTCTAAAACATATTCAACCACTATATTCATCATAAATCATCACCATATATTACAATTCATCATACCTTATTAAGAATTAAATTTAAAACTAGCTTCCTTTACCTTGATTAAATAACCATTTAACTTATAGCTACTCCTTATTGCTATATTTCTCATAGGATGATCTAACTATATATATAGACAACAAACATATCTAAGTATATCTTTATGATCACAACTAAATAAATATTCACTTTGAATTATTTTAAGTCACATGAGATCTTGTAAAACTTAAAATGGTGATTATAGACAAACTTTTTAAATAAATGGTGATTTTTTATATAATAAACTTCAATCATTAGAAATTTATTTATAATTTAAATCCTTTACTATTATTAAAATAAAAATTAACACTATTAAGTAATTTTCTAAATTCTCACAAAAATTATAATGTGAGATTAATATAAATGATGATATTAAATGTTCAAAATTATTGATCATAATTTATCTATTACATACTGATTTTCATAGTAATAAAATATATTAGAAATAACAATGATTCAAAAAAGTTAATTACAAAATTTCATAAATATATTCTAATTAGGTGCATACTAAAAACCTTTATTATTCTTCAGTCATGTTTAAATTAAATACATTTGCAGTAAAATATTTATTTATATCTAATTTATTTTATTTTTATATAAGTTATAAGGATTTTGTTTAGTACGGAGAATATACAATAAGAAATCTATTAATAAATTATTTTATATCGAGATTTTAAATTAAACAAAAGCATTATTGTTTTTATAAAATAACAAATTTTAAATGCATCTTGATATAATTTTAAAATTATTTTATTTTTGCATATCAACAGTGTAAAACATATCATGTCATTCTACTTTTTATTTTATGCCTTTGTTATAAACAATCAAACGAAATATCGAAAATATTTATCCTATATTAATCTCCAATATTCTTTTGTTTACTGTTATATATTTTGTATCATTATTAAATCTACGAGGCCGAAATAACCAATTATAAATTCTAAATTTCATAAAAAAATGAAGTGTTAATATATATATATTTAGCAAACAGTTAAATTATGAATGTTGCAAATAGGAGATAATATAAGTAGATAAATTTATATTAAGAATTGTAGTTTAAAAATTACTTTTAATCATCATTACAATTTATTAAGTAGGCGAATACGAGACAAATGTTCATACTCCTTTTTATTTTAATTTTCATTACCATAAATACCATTTTATAGAAATAAAAAAAATACAAACACTATTATTTAAACTTTGTCCTCTTTTTTCTTTAAACTCATCTCTTCTTTTCTTCATTTTTCTTTGTCAAAGGTATACATACAATTTTACCTTCACTGCTTGAACAATCTTGTATTAAAATTGATCTTTTACCTAATTTTTCTTTATCAATTTATTATTTGGCAATTGAAATAATACTTTGGATAACTAATCTAAAGAAAAATTTTCATGATATTGACAGGAAATACTTTTCAAAGTAGGGATAAGTGTTTCTCAAAATCTTTTTAAGAAAATTTTACTTATATTTGTTTTTCTGTAAAAATAATCAAAGACACAAGTGAGAATTGAACTGAAATCATTGTATAAGTGAACTAATGTGAACACTAATTAAAGAAAGTGAAAAAGTTGGATATCAATCTCCAAACCAAGATCATCAATATATTTTAAACAATGTTATCATAAACAGAAGAAAAGTTGCAATTATTAATATCTCTCAAATTTTGAAATTTAATATTAGATATAAGATTCCAAACGACTGTCTATATAATATAGGAAAGAGTTGATATTCATGTAAAGATAACATTTTTTTTTCTAAAAGAATATGACTCATTTCAGAATAAAATAGAAAAATATTATACAGAAAGGAAAATACCAAGAAGATGAATGAAATTTATTTATATAAAAAAATGAAGATATCATATGATAGAATTGCTACTTATTCATTTTTTAAATAAGAAATTTAGAATAAAAAAGATTGGGTGATATTGGTAAATTCAAAATATTAAAGAATGATTTATTTATAATAGTGACGTAGATTGGTACAGAAGTCAGCAACGGCATTGTGAAGGTATCTATTCATTGATTCATGAAACTAAAAGAAAAGTGACGCTGATTCATCCAATCTCTTTCATCAACAAATGGGTCCCTTATATCCACTTTTTCTTCATTTGTTATTTTCTCTCAATTAAATTATTTTATTTTTCTTATTTCTGGTCTTTTTTTTCTTCTCTTTTGTTTCTTTGCTTTGTGAATTTCTAACTAAGTTATTGTCTTAATATTTTATATTTTTAAAAGTTTAATTGTATCTTAGTGATAGAGGAATTAAGATATTTTTATCTTATTAAAATTTTAAATTTATTTACTTTAAAGATTTTTTATTTTTTTATATAGTTTTGTTATCAATTTTGGTATAGTTTAATTGGTAAAAGTGATTGTATACATATATTATTGAAAAAATATTTACTTTAAAAAGAAGTATGACATATTTTTCAACAAGTTTTATTGGTTCTGTATAAAACATATCATACATATATATTTTTTCAATTTTAAAAATCTAAAAGTAAAAAGTAATGTAATGTATGTATAATACATTAATAATATATAATGTAGTATTAAAAACAGAATAAATAATCATAATCTCCTACTAATGCGAAATAAAATATTTTCTCTTTAAACTATTTTATTTTATTATTATGGTAACAAGTATCAATTTTTACTAATATTAAAATTGTGTGATATTCTTATATCTTTACAATGTTTTACCTATTCTCAATATTAAATCTCTATTTTATATATAATTATGTAGTGATTTTACTAAGACAAATTTTATTGAAAGATTTTACTAATAATTTTTTTTTATGCTTTTGATATGCTTTTTCAAAGGGATTCAAAAAATGGTTCCATAACTCTTATTTTTTTTGTGCATGTGTCTTAACAACATTCTAGAATATACTTGTTTACTCTTTAACATAGTGAATTTTTGAAATCTAGTAAGGATACATTGTTATTATTATTATTAGGCTTAAATACTAATTTAGTAATTAAAAAGATAATTGAATAATAAGATTATATAATTTATATATTAAATATTGATTCTTAATATTTATTAGACATCTTTTCAATATTAAAAGTGGTAAATATCTCACTTTATCCCATGTATAATAATATTTATTGTTAAAAAAGTGAAATTATTAAATAAATTTGCAAACAAAACTAAAATAAAATAGTTTATTATGGGTGACAAATATATTTAGAAATTATAACATTTATTATTTAAACTATTTTATTATTAAATAATATTATCAATATTAATATTGTCATATATAATATTATCAATATTGATAATTAAAATTAAAATTATTAAAATTTTTGACTTATTAAGTAATATTTAATAAAAATAAAATTGTTAAACCAATCATTAAGTACATGAGAAAGAAACTGTTTTTCAATTTATGAAACTATCTATAATTATTAATATTTAAAATATCAATAAACAGTTATATTAGAAAAAACAAAATAGGAATAATAAATGTCTACAGAATATCTCTTTATATATTGTTATATATTTAAAAATTATGACATTTATTATTTAAAATACTTTATTATTAAATAATAGCATTAATATTGATATTATCATAAATAATATTATCAATATTAATAATAAAAAATAAAAATACTAAAACTGTTTATTTATTAAATAATATTTAATAAAATATAAAATTGTTAAATTAATTATTAAGTTTATGTGACAGAGGAGAAACTATTTTTCAATTTATAAAACCGCGTATAATTATTAATATTTAAAATATTAATAAATAATTATATTAAAAAATCAAAATAAAATGAATAAATATGTGGACAAAACAGATTTTCATTAAGGATTCAAACTAACCTTTATAAAATTAATATTAATTCTCCATTGATATAACAAACTAAGTTAGATAATTTATATGAACTAATTAATATTGAAAAATATTGTAGTGAAAATATTTAAAAAAAGTTTTATTATAAAGAGGCTGAAAAGAAAACAAAGAGGGACCCCATTACTGATTCATTGAACTGGGCACGCATGGCACAATAAAAGTTGCAGTGGGAAGAAGATCATCTGAACTGGATAAGCTGATAAGGTTCAACCTCTCCAATACGACCTGTCGCTTTTCTTTCCTTATTTGGATACTTATCTTTTCTGCCATTTCTCTTTCAACTTTTATATCTTACTAACCAATTACCATTTAAAACACCATTTTACCAACATCAATTCACAACTTGTAATTTTTTATATTATTTCAACTATCAGAAACAAATATTATACACTGTTAGTACTCTCAAATTTATTTAGTCTTAGTTTTCACAATACACAGTAAATAAGCCTTGTGAGGAAGACAGTGCAAACATTGAGGGGGTACAAGTAGTAACAATAATTGAGAGAACACGACACTTGCTTCATCATCCTCTGCTTTGACACGAACCTAATTAACAAACTATTTGTCGTACTATGCTTAGAATGGAACCCTAAAACTGAGTTCCCTATGTGGTACTGTTTTTTACATTTGACATTGAAGCCCAAACAGTGGGTCCCTTTTAATCTATATGTTTTGGGATTTCATGGGTCACTATGTGACAAGGCCATGTGAACATATGAGTAAGTCGGTTTGGATATGATGTCCAGAAGACGGTGTTTTTGTCTTCTCATATTAGGCCTCTCTCATTGCACACACACAATATCATAAGATGTTTTTTTTGTTAAACCCCTTCCAAAGTATATTACGTGCGTTTTTTCCAGGATTCCGTCTTATCAGTTTCGCTAATTTAATATTTTTTAATGAAAATTTAGTTATATTAGATTTCTGCTTGATTTAACAAGGTTAAATTTAACGAGATTAAATTTAACGAAGTTAAATTTTTTATAACCTAGAACATTGATTTAGATAATCTTCTAAAAGTAACATTCACACAGCCTTATACGTGAAATATATAATTAAAAAAAAAATCTAAGAATTGAAGCTCAAATTAGGATTTATCATCTTTAGCAAAATTTCAAAGTCTGATGGCACGTTTGAACTGATTACATCATCTCGCTAAAACAACTACTTCAATGATACTGTGTGAATTCTTTCTGAAAGTAAGTCCCACTCATCATTGTTTATGAGCTGGAATATTATCATCCTATCTTTTGTACTGCGATTTGGGGAAAACTGTTGGAACCTACCACCAGGCAGAGGATACGATGCAAATGAGGATTATGGTGCAAAAATAAGTTCACCAGAAAATCGATAAACTAGATATGAAGATGACTGTGAAATTTGAGCAATGCTTTCACCAGCCTTAATAAGACCACTCCAGGACTTGGAATTGTCCGATGCGGCTTCGTGTGGTTGGGGAATTCACTTGGGGCGAAACATAGTGGTAGTCTTGGAGACTTTGAAGGACACCTCGTGGTGGGAGATCACAATTTTGATGGGAATAGCGAAAACAGAGCAAAAACCTAGAAGTAACGTTGGAGCTGTTGATAGGGGTTGGAGGTCGCGGAGGTGTCGACAAGAGGCTGGCGGCGACTTCGGCTATGACCCAGCGATGAGAACGATAGAGGAGGTGGCATTGGCGCCTGAGAGGCAGGCATCGAAGGTGAAGGGGACGATGAGTATATCGTTGAAGTGAGTATCTCGATGAGAAAAAAAAAAACCTGTGTGGTGTACTGTTTTGAACATTTCAAATTATAATCAAAATATCTGTATATTTTGTTTTTGCAATCAGTATTCGGAATATGCAGAAGTTCCTGGGACTCCTCATATAGCGTATTGCTGAGACTCCTCGTCTAGAGTATGGCTTGTGTATAGGGTTCTTTAAGTTGTGAAATTTGGAATTTCTAGGTGATAACAAGAGGATTTTTGGAATTGATTTTAGGATTTCTTCTCACAGGTTTGATGTATAGGGAAGAAGATTTCTCAGTGATGACAGGAAACATAATTTCTGAAAGGTGCTTCATTGTAATAGAATATGACATTTTTATTTAATTTTTTAATCAAACATTAATAAAAAATTTAACCCGTTAAGCCAATTTAAGGGCAGGGACATAATTAAGCCAATTTTTCATTAAAAAAAGATTAAATTGGCGAAATTGAATAGATGAGATCTAACTGGGAAAACCCATAAAAATAAGAACTTCTAAAAGAGTTTAACCTTTTTTTTCATCAAAATTGGAGATGCTATTTATTTTAAGAAAATATTATTTTAACAATTTTCTATAACATTTTATGTGCTAGTGATTAATCTCTTTTAAATATACAAATCAATAAAATAATAATACATAGGTATTGTCAAAAAAGTTTGCTGAAAAAAGTTATTAATATATTATTGTCCTCTATTTTATGCAACTAGTTGAAACTTCTATATTTATTCATATGTTATTTTATTTTCCATGATGTTGCTTATTAGTCACTACTAACTTCGTGTAATATCTTCAACATACATCAGACAATGTTTCTTAAAGAATATTTACATCACAAATAAAATGTAAATAAGCTCTTTTGCTAGTTATGCATTTTCTATGAGCAATATTACTGGTTATGTACTATATATAATTGTAATACTCAAAATGTACATATAAAAACAAACTAATTTCATTTAAAACATTAAACACTCAGTACAGATTACATATACATATATTCATTAACAGTATTCTCCTCAATTACTCATAATTTGTTATACTATTCGATTTTTAATAAGAAGAATATTTATTTTCAATAATAAGTTGGTTCGACTTTTATTTCACTCAAGAAATAAGAATTTATTTGAGTTACACATCTATATTATAGTTTAAGTGATGGTGAATAATGAGTGTAATAATTATTACATATTGCATGAGTATTATTTGAGCGATGATTACTTGAACGATATTTAGCATAAGAACATCCATTTTCAGGAAACAATGAAAATTCACCATCCATACACATTTTAATTGCATTAAAATAATTTTTTTTTACATTGTTTCAATTTTCGATTCATCTTTAACATGTATACCTTCTGACATTTCAAAAAATACTTAGATATCTGCCCATAACATTTTTCCATGTACATACCTGTAACATGTTAATCATCACATATCTTCATACTTCTAAACTACCATTTAATAAATAGAAGCTTAATTACATTTTGTCTCTACATTTGTAACAATATAATTCAATGTTTTTCTTCTATTTTTTCCTAATCAATATGACTTTTATATTTAAAAAAAAAACTCAATGTGATCCCCTTTTAATATTAACGCCATCAAAAGATCATGATGAGTTTGTATATGTTAATACAATCATTTTTTTTTTACGCATTTATTATTTAGTTCCATAAACAACATATGATAAATGACGTAATTAATACTCACATTATATGTTTGTAATAAGTAAAAGATAAATAAAGACAAAAACATTAAATCATTATTATAAATATAGGAAAAAAATACTATTAAGTCATAAATAAAAGTAATTCGTTAACTTCACTTACTTAGATGTAGTGTGCATATAAACTTGTAATTTCCTTGATACTTACCTCTATCTAATCAAGCTCGTGTTAAACTCTCCAAACCATCAATCTCTGTTAATAGCATTTTTCCTTAAAAAAAACCAAATGACACATTGAGAAAAAGAAAAAAAAAAAAAGATACTTTAATAGAGAATAAATCACTTAAATTTTTCCGAAATTGTTCCTAGTAAAACTTTTGCATAAGACATTATTCATAACATTTACTTAAATAACATTATTCATCGATATCTAAAAATCATCTTTGGAAAACTCTAATTATTGCAAAAAAGAATTCTTTTAAGGCCTTGTCAAATATAAAATCCGCGCTGATAAACCTAACAATATATCAATCTAAATTTTACATTTATTGTAGACATGATTTAAATAATGAGATTTATGGTGACTTAATAAAAAAATTAATAATTGGTTTTTGTAACTATTATTATAAAATACTTTGAAATCATTGTTAATTTATTTGTTATTCATTAGAATTAATTTTTGAATGTATTAACTGCATAAGAAAAGAATGTTATAAAAATGAAGAAATTTCGATAACTAATGATTTTGGATTCTTTATTAAATATTTCAATATAATTGACGCTGCTAACTTCTGTTTAGACAACTTTTGTGATCTTCTAAACATATTGTCCACAACACTGATATTTCTTTTTAAATATATATTATAAATAAGAAATTAATGGATATCCATTCACTTCAATGAAAATAAATTATTTAAATGTTTAGTAAAAAGATGCATTTAAAATTAAAAATTAAAAAAATTAAAAAGATGTCAATTACTATTCTGGTTATTATATTCAATAAACATTTATTATTGCAAGATTTTTTTTTATGTCAATTTTATATTTAATACAAATCAAGATAACATAAAAAATATTTATGATAGATAATCAAGATAGTGATTTTTAATGACTATTTATCACTTTCATATAGTTTTTGTAAACAAAATTCTGGCCATGATTGGAAATATAACTTTAATTCTGAGAAATATCTCATAAAACATGTTCCTTCTGTTACTCAACTTCAAATTTGACATACATATCCAAACTTTTGGGCCAGAAGTATTAACCAGCCCAATATTTGTATTTGGACCGGCCTTTATTCATAAGTGTTACAGAATGTGGAAAAAGAAAAAGAAAAAAAGATTATAACTTTTCCATGTAATATATATATATATATATATATATATATATATATATATATATAGTTGTGATGATGTTTTAGTGATGGAAGAAACACATATACAACGAGTATTGTTCTGGCTGTGGAATCTGCAACAAACATATTCAAAACTGAAAATGAATAAGGCTACTTAAAATTAAACTAAAGAAATTATTTTTAAGGTAATTGTTCTGACAGTTAACCAACTTATCATATATAACAACATTTTTATTAGTTTTACATTATTAGTGCATATATGATTGGCTCGCTTAGCTCCAGTTTTTATTGTCTATCTTAGCCCCAAATTTCATATATGCATTATTTGATCAATGTCAATTCATTTCAGTATTAAAATATACTTCTTATCATTTTTATTGATTATTAAATTCAATGAATAAAGTTGTTTTTGTTGAAGCTTTGAACCATAACTACGGGAAGTATCCTAACGAAAGTTAATATATTTTAATATAGAATAAAAAGTATATTTAGGATTAATATAAATATATTTTAACTTGTACAACCTGAAATATATTTTGTTTTTACAATATGCTATTCAATATATAAAAATATTTACTCCAGATTATATATTTCCTTAAATTGCATAGGTCTCATGTGATAGGTTTAATGCATGATACTCTAAATATTAAATTAATGGTTAATTCATAATATAAATATGAAAATGATTGATAGGTATATGGTTAAGTATGCATGTTAATAATTATGTATCATATTGTAATGATGATAAATATTGTAGATCTGTTTAGCATAATTTCATAGATTTGGCAGAAATTCTATATAGTGTTTCATTAGGATAAGAATTGGTATGAGAGTCAAAATGTTAGAGATTATCTTATCACTTTAATAATTATTTAAGTTTAGGTAATTTAAAATAGGTTTATATGAGGGTTATTTTGTTGTTTTATTCAAACTCAAGGGGAGTAATGGAATATGTGGTAGTTATCATGTCGCTCTAATAATCATTCAAACGTAGAATGGGATATGTGATGATAAGTGTAGGATGTTCGAGTCTAGGACTTTACTTTAGTCAAAGATGTTAACAAACTAACCTTGTGCGTAAAGGGAAAATCCACATTGACAATGGTTTTGTAGAACAGTAGAAACTATCACAAGTACAATATTCCGTGAGATTTCACATCAATGTTTTGTCTAGATAATTAAGTTTAGTTTAAGTTTTCACATGTGATAAAGTTGTTTTTATGAGGAAGTGATGTATGATAATATCTTTATCTTTTATTTTATGAAAACTCTTTTAAACATTGGTTTATTTTTTCTTTTGTGTTGGTTTATTTTCATCTTTATTAGTGTGAGTAGATGAAAAAATAAAAGTTGATTTATATCGGAAAGAATGTGTTATTGTAATTTTGTTGTTATTTATTCATATTACTATAATTATGAATAACTGTAATAACAATTATTTCAAAATTATAAATTTTCTATTTCAAATATTTTATGCTTATTTTTAGTTTTATACTACTAAACTGTTACAATAATTACTAACAAATAATTCATATACCATAAATTTGTGAATAACATTAACAAAATTTTAATAAAAATTTTAATCATATAACTACACATAATTAATAAGTTTTTATGTCAATTTTATAATTTATTATAAACAAATTCAGTCTAAGTAGTGTATTATGACTATTATTTATTTTGCACGCAGAACGTTCTAAATGGTGTGCATTACTAATCAAAGTCGTCCGACCCTAAGGTACAGCTTTGATTAAAAATTCAGAATTAAAAAAAAGTCAATGCTATGGTCAATTGTATAATAGTCAAGGTGTTTATTAATAGGTAAATTTTTATAAATATTTAAAAAAGACTCACGCCCAAATTTGTGTAATTAAAATTAAAAACAAAACCATATAAGTTAAAGAAAAAAAAAAGAAAATAAAAGTTGATATTCTTGTTGTCCTACAGGCCAAATGCTACAGTCAAATTACTGGCATTGGAAATATCAAAACGGTGATTGAAGCATTTGACTCATTCCATTGAATTGAAATGTTTAATTATTTTCTCTCATGCTTATCAGAATTCTGTCTATTCAATTAAACCACATTCACTCAGAATAAGCTTTTACCAATGTTTTTTTTTTCTCAACTCAAATTTTCAAAATTGACGATTTTCTTTTGAATATCAAAACAAATACACATTTCTAGCAACATGAATATGATTTTAGGTAAAATGATAATAATTATAGAAAACGAAAACAGATCTTAATATTTATGTAACTATGAGTATATGAAATAATTTTAAATATTTTTTATTTCTGATAATAACTTTCTATCTCGATTTTTATTTTTATTTATTTATTGGTTTATATTACATGGACAGTTAAATGACCAAAACAATGACTGATATAGTTACGTAAACGATACTTTACAACTTAATTAATATGAATTAAAATAGAAATACCACTTTCATGTGAAACCGTTTTCTTCAGAATAAAAACCAAAATTAGCAAACACAATCATCGAAAAACTTATTTTAAAAAATTGGCATGATAGGTTTGGTGATCCCTTAATAAACAAATCATTACTTAAAAAACATTTTTTTTTATAAATGAGAGGAACTAAAATATTACGTTTTAAAAGTAACTAAAGAAAATTATTTAGTACCGAACACAAAATCCATAAATTTATTAGAAGTAAAAAATATTTTAAGTATAGTATTTTTGTTGGTATTTATTGCTTTTTGTTTGTTTATTTAAACTTTTGGTATAATTTACAAAATTTAATAAATACTTTAAAGATTATGAAAATATTAAATAATTTTTTTATATATAATCTATATTCTTTACTTTTATTCTACAACAAACAATTAAAATATAATAAAGCATTTAATTACATCGCCTTTGTGATTGTAATATTAATGCAATGTGATTTACATGAAAAAAAAAATAACACATATTAATTTCTAGTAATTTATAATGGTGATAGAGGCAGATTTTTATTTCCATTCTTATATTTAATGGATATAAAAAAGAATTTCATCCTCCTCTTCATCATGATACGTATAAGAAACATTATAATCATATAGATTTTAAATCAAAATATTAAATAATAATTAGATAAAAAAGATAATTATATAAAATATTTTATCATTACACAAAATTAAAATTTCACTCCAACCAAATTTTTATTAATTTTCCAAACATTAAACAAAATTAATAAAATTAAAATTATATTTTTAAAAAGTTATAAAAAGATAAATATTTAAGTTTAAAAATATTATATTTTTTTTCTAAATATTAATCCATATAAATAAAATTTATGACAATAATACTAAATTATTATATTATCGTAATCAAGTATTTTGATATAATAGTAATGATAAAATTATAATTATGGAATAAATTAAAAAGTAAAAATAATTACATAAAAAATTATCAAATCAATAAAATAAATAACAAAATAAAATATTTAAAATAATAAAAATATTAAACATGTGTATTGATACATTTTTAAACAAAGTCGCATAAAAGAAAAAAGAATATAATAAAATAAGAAATATATTAAAGATAGATAATGATAATTATTTAAAAAAATTAAAAATAAGAAGAATAAATAAAATAAGGTTTTATATTACTTAGTAATTTTGAAGAATTTAGTAATTAAAATTGACAATCAAGTATTCTCATATAAGAAAAAAAAAGTACGTTAAAAATTATGAGTAAATTTAGTGAACAATGAACAAACTAAATAATTAAAAATAAAATAAAAAAATATTATATATATTATCTAATAAATTATAATTACTTTAGTAATTTAAATTAAAACTATATAAATGAATATTAAAACGAATATAAAAATAGATAAATATGTATATATACATATTTATTCTCTTATTTAATTGGAAAAAATTAAATATTATTCATCCTTTACTCAATTAATGTAAAGATTATTTATAAGGTGAGCAAGAAGTTTGGGTACAAGTTCATTTGCCCACAAGTTGAGTAAGAAATGTAAAACTTTGGACCAAAGGAAAGAAAAGTTGCATTCTTTTTGAAAAAAATTCCATGCTTAAGCCAATACTGACCCATCTTTAAGAAACTGAAGGGTGCCGACGAAGAAATGTGTGTCTCAACCTCTGAAAACGCGATTGATCCACACCACCTCGAAGAACCACCCATCCTATACGAATACGAAGCATCCTAAAAGCACTTTACACATCACATGGGACATGTTGGTAGTGCCCAAAAAATAAACAAACCAAACTAAGCATTGGGCAAACAGCTTCCAAGGAAGCTGCATTTCACCACCAACACCATAACCAAGTTTAAAACACTTTTGTATCCAACCCAATTAATTAGTACAAACACGTTCTCTTTACGGAATTTAAGCAAATTTTCATTTCTAAAATTGACAAGAACCGTGAAACAACCACTATATCAATCCTAGACCCAACGTGTTCAGGGAATATTTAAATCATGATCTTCCTCAAAAGTATAAAATATTAATTTTTTACCTTTGTAGTGATCTTTTGGCCCGTTTTTACTACTAGAACAGTGACCATCACAGATTTATCTCGTTCTGACTCTCACACTGATTTATTCTGACCATATGCTTTCTTTTTGGTTCTCCGTTTTGTGAAGGAAAGGTCTTTGGTGTTTTGTGTTGTGTGTGTGCTGTTCTTGAGCTGAAGTGAGCGAAATGTTGAGAGTGAAGGGAGGGAAAAGGCCACCTTGGGTGGGACTTGGAGCTGCCGTGTGGGTTCAGATTTGTTCAGGAAATGGCTACACTTTCCCTCTCTACTCTCATTCCTTGAAATCCGTTTTGGGTTTCAACCAGAGTCAGATTACTCTGCTTGGTGTTGCCAATGATATTGGTGAGAACCTTGGCATTCTTCCTGGTCTCGCCTGCAACAAGTTCCCCCCTTGGCTCATTCTTCTCATTGGTGGTCTCTTATCATTCCTTGGTTTTGGTGTTCTCTGGCTCGCTATTTCTAAAACATTTGACTGCGTTCCTTTCATTGTGGTAACTTCATCATTTTCATATCTTTTTCGCTTTATATCAGCAAGTTTATGTTTTTTTTTTCCTGGGATCATAGAGTCAGTTCTGTTTTACTGCCTTATTGGTTGTTGGGTATTTGATATCTTTAGACAAACATGATCTGAGACAAAGATGAAAGGAAGTATTTAGGATAAGGACTTTGATATGAGAATAGCCACAGTATCGAACATTTTCCATAGCTTGTTTGAAATTGAGATTCCATGTTTGTCTTTTTTTTTATATTTCTCTACCTACAATTTTCCTTTCATTGTATTGTTGTTTGGTTCATCTAATAATTGTTAGATGGAAAATTGTTTGTTAGGCTATGCATGATATTGAAAGGGCCTGGTTCATAATCATCTCTTTTTATCTTTGGTGCTGCAGCTATGGCTTGCACTTGCTGTAGCTACCAACAGCTGTGCATGGTTATCTACTGCTATTCTAGTCACCAACATGAGAAATTTCCCTGTCAGTAGAGGCACAGTTGCAGGAGTCCTGAAAGGTTATTCGGGGCTCAGTGCTGCAGTTTTTACGGAAATTTACAGCGTGGGTTTTCATAATTCTTCACCCAACTTCCTGTTGTTCCTTGCCATTGGTATTCCTGCTTTATGCTTCAGTACAATGTTTCTTGTTCGGCCTTGCACTCCGGCTTCCGGTGAAGATTCTTCTGAAAACAGTCATTTTTTGTTCATCCAAGTTGCTAGTGTAGCCTTGGGTTTATACTTACTTGCAACAACAATACTCGACAACTTTGTCCCCATGAATTATACAGTATCATTTGTTATGTTGGCTGTGATGATTCTCCTTCTCTTGGCTCCCCTTGCAATCCCTATAAAGATGACACTGTGCCCCAGAAAAGCATCTGCATCAGAAACACCAGAGCAACATGTTGGATCTTCCGACTTTCTGGTTCAAGATGGCAAGGTGGACAACACAGAACCCTTGCTATCATCTTCATCAACCAGTGGCCTTGGAAGTTTTAATGATGTGGATGGTTCAGCTGAGGTGGCCATGCTTCTCGCTGAGGGTGAGGGGGCAGTGAGGAAGAAGAGAAGGCCCAAGAGAGGGGAAGATTTTAAGTTTACCGAGGCTCTCGTTAAGGCAGATTTCTGGCTGCTGTTTTTTGTTTACTTTGTTGGGGTTGGAACAGGGGTTAGCGTTCTGAATAATTTGGCTCAGATTGGCATTGCACAAGGTATGGAAGATACCACTGTTTTGCTGTCATTATTCAGCTTTTTCAATTTTGTGGGTCGGCTAGGTGGAGGAGTTGTTTCAGAACATTTTGTCAGGTAAGTAATTATTCTCGGTTAAGTTAAGATTTTACTCTCGCCCATATCAGTTAAGAGATCATTGTAATCATTTCAGATAATTAGTGCCGTGCTACTTTTGACTAGCACTTGTTATCTGCTGTTTTGCCCACCACAAGTAGGTAGCAATTGTGTTGAAGTGTATGTTTATTTTTAGATGCTAAAGTAGACTTTTCTAATTTGTGAAAGTAAAAGTAGGTAGTGATTGTGTTGAGTTGAAGTGGATGTTTAGTTTTAGAATTTTATAGTTGTATATCAGTCATTCGTGAACTGTTTTAATATACTTTTAAGACAATTACTATAAAACTAAATACACTTGTAATTTGTTTTATACACATGTACCTGTCTTTTTACCATCTAAATATGAATGACGACGCATGAATAAAGTATAATTGTTTTGACAATTTGCAGGACAAAAACGATTCCAAGGACAATTTGGATGACATGCACGCAGATAATTATGATATTCTTGTACCTTCTCTTTGCATATGCTATCAAGGGAACACTATATCCTGCAATTGCAGTTCTTGGCATCTGCTATGGCGTGCAATTTTCCATAGTGATTCCCACTGTTTCAGAGCTTTTTGGGTTGAAACACTTTGGTTTGTTGAGCAACTTCATGGGTCTGGGGAATCCACTTGGTGCATCACTTTTCTCGGCTCTTCTAGCAGGACACGTATATGATAACGAGGCAGCAAAACAACATGGCGAAGGCCTCATTGCTTCAGGTGTTGCATGTATTGGTCCAAGTTGTTTTCAGCTAACCTTTTTCACTCTGGCTGGTGTGTGTGTTGCGGGTACTCTCTCCAGCATTATCTTGACTATAAGAATTAAGCCCGTTTACCAAATGCTTTATTCTGGGGGTTCGTTTAAGCTACCTCAAACTTCAGGCCACTAAAAACTACTCAAGTTCAATAACAAATATAGCACACCACACTTTATTTTACAGACAAACCTGTCTAGCTGCTTTTTCCTGGTCTGCCATTACATTTTCAACAATGCTGATAAACAATCTATCAGGCAAGAGATGTTGGCTTCAATGTTGGGATATGACTCTGACCACTGAGAATTGTTAAAGGTGAAGGAAGTGTGATACGTGATCTGTATGCACATGGTTGTAGGCTAATTAATCTATCAGATACTGTTTGGAACAATCGTTTATTTCAATGTATGTGATGATAATTATACAACGAATGAGCTCAATATCTGTTAATTGTTATTGAACGTAACATTTTAGTTTAGCTTTAGTTTGGTGCCGCCTGAAAGTGATATTTGGACTTTAGCTTTAATTCCTTTGAATGAGAATACTATCAGCAAATAAATTAATTACTTTCGGAGAAACATTACGTGATCTCAACATTTTGTTGGTGACGGTGAATGTTTTCCTATTTATAACCCAAAGACAAAAGCCATAACATTAATAAACCTAAAATGTTGGTCATCTACATATGGGACTGTTACCTTATAATATGAAATTACGACCTTGGATAACAAAAAATGATAATGTATTAACAAGTGGTCGGAGAAGCAGGGACAAGGCGTTTAAGCGTTGCGGCAAAACATGAGATTTCATATGATAATAGGTAGTTGCTAAGTTTCTATCATGAGATACCAATGAAAGAAAAAGAATGATAATGTAATCGGCACTCACCATGGAACGGAAAAGACAAAATCAAGTCGGTTTCAGATCTTGAAACAGTGAAGGCCAGAGTGTGTGATCATCGTCATAGTCAAAATCGGCTTTGGGCTTGTTATAAGGACTGTAAGACATTGGGCTTTCGATGTCGGGCCTTGTTGAATCTGAAGCCCTTGGAGGTCTTGGGCTTTTGGTCTCCGCAGGCATGGATCTTGGATCCAGAGGCCCTGACAGTCTTGGACTCTTTGCTGTGGCTACAAACCTTGCATCCAGAGACCTGGGTATTAAAGGGCTTCTGTTAGAGTTGATCATCATCATTCTTTCGTGCATTCTTCCATCAAGTGGTCCAGATAGCTTCAAGGCTCTGTTGTGGACCATTTTGTCATGCATGATTCTACTACCATCCAACGGTCCTGAAAGTGCAATGGTCCTGCTTCTGTACATGGGAGGCACAGGTAGAGCCTTCTCTTCCTTAGCTTCTTCGCTTCCTTCTTGTTGCTTCCTCACAACCGATGACCCTCTCACTTTCCCTTCGTACCAATTAATCTCTGGTGGCGCCATTGAAACAGGCATCAAGGAGGGCACACCTTTCACTACGTGATCATCATCATCGTCATCACGAGAAACAAACTTGTTCATGCACTTCCTAAGGCATTTCTTGATGACCCCAGAGAGCTTCTTCGGTCGACCTCCTCCTCCTCTTCCTTCCCTCTTCACAAGCTTCAGAATTTCTAGTCTGTGCTTGGCAATCGAGATGCCCATGCTCTGAAGAAACTCGTGGTTGAAGTAGCAAGCATCTTCCAATTGAAGCTCATTGCGTGCAAAGGTGAGGCCGTAGTCATAGATTAAGGAAGGCTCAAGAGAGGTTCTTGAAAGCCAGGAGAACCATTCCATGGGTGATGGGGCAGTGGCAAAAGGGTAGGATATGGTAAGGTTTGAGGTGGGCATCACATAGATATAGAGATAGATAAGGAGGAGTGGAGTATGAGAATCAGTGTTTAAATGATAAATGTGGTCGGTATATGGCTATTTATTTTGTTTTTTTCAGACCAATTGCTTCCACTACCTGTCTTTTTTTGTGATGATGAAATTTGGATGGTAGTTGAGACTGAGAGTGACAACAGCCACCCAATAATTTCGTGTGAGGAGTTTTTTGACATATTATCGCAAGGAAGGTTCACGGGCATTATACAGTAGGGGTTATGAGAATATTACAAAAGGTCTTAATCCTTAAAGTTAGAAGCTATTGCAGCCATGTTACGTAGGTAACAGCAGTGAACATGAACTGTGTTAAAAATATCCAATAAAGAGTGTGTCTTTGTGGTGTTTAGTGAGTTAGATTACGACAGTGGTTGGCTTAAGATTTGAGTAACATGGGTTAAAGTTAATTAAAGCCATGAAGGGCCCATGAAATGGAAAGTAGTTAAGGCAAATCAATTTGGTAAACCTACTACCTATTTTGCAGATGAGAGTCCAAGAAAAAGTCCAAATGACCCACACCTTGAATCTTCGAGCCTACCAATTAGCACATACCTGCCACTTTAATTAGATTGCAGTAATGCATACAAGAGGTGAAGAGAAGCCATATAAATTGACCAGGAATAATTATTTTGGTAAGCATCCCATGTCGGTCTTCGCTATGGAGCAATGAAGTAATGGGTTGAATGAAGTCACAGTTGGTGGGGCGATTGTCCTTCCACACATAATTGATGACAGAAGATGGGATGGTAAAACAACTGTAGCAGCAAACCAATGGCATCAAGTCATTTCAGAAGCCAAAGAACACGGCAAGTTACCTACAAAGTACGCAGTTACATCCTCTGGTTTGGTCTAAATCAAGGTATTTAGCTGCACATGCCACAGTTCTTGACACGACATCATGTGAACACTCTTACTTTTGCTGTCACAAAAAATTGTAATGCCATGAAGTTTTAATAAAACACCTAAGCATCATCTACTTTGTTTGGTTTCCTTCAAAGCTTGTAGCCATGGTGGGTCTATGATCTTGATTTGTAAATTTTAAGGCTTGGCAGCAGGGGGTTGACAGAGAACTACGAATCCAACCGATGTCACGTGAGATATTAATGGTGAATTGATCGTTTAGAGAAAGGGGAAGATGGCGCAGCACTACTACTTCCTTAACTTAGACCTATACTTCTGTACATATTTACTATCTCAAAATTTGTGCATTATTAATGTCAACTAAAATCAATAATATTATTGACATTTGTTTGAATTACACAATAGTAGTTGTATCAATTATTTCGTAGCTTTAAGCTGAAGGCAACCTAGGTTCACACACGCAAAATAAATTAATATAAGAAAGTATAAGTAATAGTATTTAAAGGTTTATTATTTAAGTAGTCTCATTTATTATTTAGTGGTATAGAGATGAATTTCAATGACATTTCTTACAAGAAATTTTTTTTCACATCCATGATTTTTTTTTTAGCAATGTCTAAAATATGTTTGTTGGGTTTAAAATTTTTATGTTTTTTTAATGAAAGATTAATTTACTGTTTTTCCCAAAATTTTAAATCTTTATCATGTAACATTATTTAATAAAAAAAACAACAGGATGTTTTTATACTATTTAATTAAAAAAAAAAGATTTGAGACATTATAAAAATAGAAGAGAGATATTCCATGTCCATGCATGAAAGGAGAAATCACAACCAACCATGCAACTTTGAATCCGAGTCAAAGGAGCACAAATTTCGCGCTCCATCCGTACACAAACTACATCCTGGTTGGATGTTGAATCAGTGTTTCTTTCCAACGTTTTCAGCGACATAACATTATGCACACTCCATATATGGTGTGTTCTCGTTGTCCCAATTTCACATTAGTCTCAACTCAACCTTAGCATGTTTTCTTTGGGTAGAAAAATTCAACTTTCTCTGCGGCATAACGTAAGGCCGTTCTGCAGCCAATCACAAGGTTCCACCTCATCATCATCATCTTCTTCTTCCTTCAGTTCCTTTGTTGGGCCCACACATGGTGACGAGAGGATCGGAGACTTCGAAGCCTTTCTTAGAGCAATCACTTCTGGGGTTGTGGTTGTTGCCTCCACGTTAGGCTTTTGGTATTGCTCCTCTTTGTCTTCTTCTGGTACCAATTCTCTTGAGTCATTTTCTGATTTTGCCAATCAGGATCAGCTCCAACAAAAGCGTCAGACCAAACCCCCCAGGTTTCTCTTTAACGGTATCCTCCTATTCATCAATGATTCACGTTATTGCATCTTCATTACATTTGTTTTCTCATTTTAGTGCGTAATTTCCCTTTTTAAATTTCAATTCGCAATGTCACGAGACCATGTTCAGTTGGTGGAACAATATGTCCCTGATAATAAATATGTTGTTTTTCAATAAACTTCGTTAATTCACGTGCAATACGGGTCCTAAAACTTGTATACTAATAATTTAAAAGCTTCTTTGCACTGTTGTTCAATCATGCATTGACGATTGTCTTCAGTAATAATTAATTCAAAAGTCATATCTACACTGTTGTTGCAAATTTTTAGATTTGTTATGCTTCTGATTTGATGCAGATGACTATAGAAGAAGAATATTCTTTAATTATGAAAAACGCATTCGCTTGCAGAGCCCTCCTGAAAAGGTAAACAATCTTGTCATCATGTGTTTGTATAATTATCAGCCATGTTGTTGTTGTTGTTTTTCTTTCTTCAGCTTAAAAAGCAGAGAATTGTTACTATGGCATGTTTCATTTATCTGGCACCATGTTAAGTGCAGGTTTTCGAGTACTTTGCATCTGTTAAATCCCCTAGTGGTGAGATTTTTATGACACCTGCAGATTTGATGCGTGCCATTGTTCCTGTCTTTCCTCCCTCCGAATCAACCCGTGTTAGAGAGGGTTTTCTAAGAGGGGAGCAGGTTCCCGGGGAGTTGCAGTGTGAACCTTCACAGTTTTTTATGCTCTTTGACACTAATAATGACGGACTCATTTCCTTTGCAGAGTGCGTATTTGTTGTCTTTTTTATTTGCTTGAAACTTCTCACATAACAACTGCTGAATGAGTACTAATGCCATGTAATTTGGATAACAAAAGCTCTTCTTTCTTGACACCAGGTATATATTTTTTGTTACTCTCCTCAGCATACCAGAGTCCAGCTTTTCAGTGGCTTTTAAAATGTTTGACCTTGATAACAACGGGTAGGAACTTCTCTTTTCCTTCTGCATGTCATAAGCTGTATTTACAAATTGCATGAAGCTTTGGCCTTCACATTCCTTAATGGAATTTCCAATTAGCTTCGGCATGTTGTGTTGTGTGTACCATCAATGATTCTTTTTACAATACACACACTTGGTTGAAGAAATCAAATGCAGACATCCATCTTTTGATTACACCATCAGTGTTTTGGATTGCTCAGTGTCAAAAGCTCAATCATATTACTGTTAAGGCAAATCTAATATGACGTTCTCTGTATAGCACTAAGCACGTAACATATCGAGTATGGTGTATAATTAAGATAAAAAAATTGAAACAGGCATGAAGACAGACAAGTATAGACAAGATTTAGTTACATCTAACAATGTCAAACAGATTGGGATTACTAGTCAGATCTGTCTGTATAAGAATTTGGATTTTTGTTTTATGTTTTGGATATATCTGAATATTTTAAGAGGTGTTTGTCAACAGTGAAATAGACAGGCAAGAATTCAAGAAAGTGATGGCCTTGATGCGATCACAAAACAGACAAGGGGCCAATCACAGAGATGGACGACGTCTTCGCGTCAATACTTCTGTAGAAAATGGGGGTCTCTTGGAGTATTTTTTTGGCAAACATGGAAATTCATGCTTGCAACATGAAAGATTTGTTCAATTCTTAAGACAGCTGCATGATGAGGTAAGTGAGTTCAGGGTATGCTACTTTTCTGTCTTTGGATTGTTTCATTGGTGTCGTAAATGTGGCTGAAGAACAAGTCTTACATTAAGAATAAACATGTTCTGCAATATACGAATTCTTTTGTACGAACTATTTCTGATATCATTGACAGCGATCTCTGTTTTATATTCCATAACAATAAGACTCAACTATCTTGTTAGCAACTAGAACGTCTGCTGAAAAATTGGTCAACTTCAACAAAATATGTAGAAAACTTGATGAAAATTTTAGTTTTCGAATCATCCTTAAAGATTGCAAAATATTTCGTGATTAACATGCAATGCCCTTGGAATTTAATTTACAGATCTTAAGGTTGGAGTTTTCCCATTATGACTACAATAAAAGAGGAAGCATTACAGCCAAAGATTTTGCCCTGTCCTTGGTTGCATCTGCAGACGTCAATCACATAAGCAAACTGTTGGATAGGGTGGAAGAACTGAACAGGGACCAGCAACTCAGAGAATTAAGGCTTACATTCAAGGAGTTCCAAGATTTTGCAGAATTGCGCAAGAAGTTGCAATCCTTTTCTCTGGCCATATTCAGTTATGGAAAAGTTAATGGGGCGTTGACAAAAACTGATTTTCAGAGAGCAGCATCTCAAGTACTGATATCTGCCTTTTCCAAATTAAATCAAAACCATTTTGAATTCACGAATAAGTTCTTATGTGTTATGTTCTATTCATGCAGGTTTGTGGTGTTTGTATTACAGATAAAGTGGTTGACATAATTTTTCATGTGTTTGATGCTAACCGTGACGGAACCCTAAGTGTAAGCGAGTTTGTGAGAGTTTTACAAAGAAGGGAGGATATTAAATCAGGCTCTGGCTTCATGGGTTTGGTATCTTGCTGGTCGAACTGTGTAAAGAATTGTTCATCTAAAAAGCTTCAATTATGATGGAACACATTCAACCGTGCACATCACCATTTTAGGGAATCTGGCAGAAGATTCATTCCCATAGAAATGGATATATGCCAACGCTGTCACACCATCACCGACTGCAATCTACACACAAAATGTACAGTCTAAGACCTTTTGGATTTGGTGCCCAAAGTCCTCTTCTATTTGTACATACTATCTCCAGCTATCCCTTAAATTTAACTGTTGTCTTTCACTGTCAATGCTAGTAATACGAGTAAACATTAAATGAGTAGATGATTACAACAAGTTTAATTATTTCCTGCTCTTTATATATTTTTTCCCTTGCTCAATATCAGTGTATAAAAACAGCAAATTCATTACATTTTTTTTTAAAGAAGAGAAATAAAGAAGAAAGGTTTAATTATTTATGCTGTGTTCCCTTCTACAAATTTACTATTGGAGAAGATGGAAAAGAGAGTGACCTTTATATTCATTTCAATGGGTTTGATAGTATTTGTGACAGAGGATTTGGGGATGAAGGGGAAGGAGAGTCTTCTCTGCCCAAAAAATATTGGAAGGGATTTAGCATTTGGTTTTGATATTTTTACAAAAATTTCCTCTCACTTTTTGGAAATTCCATGCTACGCTTTTTTACTGTAGACAATACTTTTGTTGTGCATGTCCATCGTGTCCAAATTCATATTTTATCAAATCATACATTCACTTATAGCTAAAATTTCATCAATAATATTTCACATTTAATATTTAATATAATAATTATTATTATTATAAGGACAAAAAAAATCTTATATTTTAATTTATTACAATATTTTTTTATTTTATCATATTCATCAAATTTTTCACAAACTCTTGCGAGCTTCACTCTCAAATTCACTCACTCTCACCTTTAAATTTCTTAAAAAAACAAAATCTTTATCCTCAAATTCATTTATTCATTGTCTCTCAAACTACTAACAAGGGAACACATGTATCTAAGGACCACAAGTATTAAGATCCGGACAAATTTACAGTGTTTCAACCACGACGATAAAGTTTAACGAAGTACTTCACCTAAACTATTTAAAAATTTTACCAACCCTAGTAGGCACTTGCTAACTAATTCACCCGTCCATTGCAAAATTGCACATAGCAATGAGTTTTTCATAATTAGTTGAGGTTGGTTTGGCGTCTTTCAAAAGTTGGAACAATAACTTGCATGAAGTTGGAATTGACAACTAACTTGACAAAACTTGTCATGTTCAACGCCCTTTTCTTTGTGGACCTCTACCGCAGAAAAGTTGTATTGCTTTTCTTTAGTAACACACAACCCCTGTCCTTTCCCACTGACACGTATTGATGGGAAAAGAGTAAGGCTGAGCTCATGAAAATTTTTATGAGCTTAAACTTTTCCACTGATTTTATATGTTAACCTTAAATGTAATTGCAGCAGTTCTATAAATTTTTAATTGTGATAAGTAGCGACCCAGGTTTTACCACTTCATCGAAGACAATTCTGATAAGTTGTCAAGAGCCCGAAGCAAATGACAAGTACAAATCTGAATGACTGTTTGCAAATCAGGTTTAAAATAAAAAAGGGTCAATCACTAAAGATTTTATGCTACGTACTAACCATGGTTCCACTGGCAAACCCAGCAATTAATTCTAAGTGGCTTCCACTGAATCGGAGAGAATTTTGTGCCAAATTTTAAAAACAGCTCATCTGTAACAGATGAAAATGATATGAGAAATCTGAACACTTGCGGAGCCAACAATTGAAAAATTATGCTGATTGCAGATTTCTTTCTACTCAAGCTATCCTTCAATATACTACAAGAAGGCAACGAATCGAACATAATGGAATTGATGCCATACATGGTTTCCAAACTGCAAGTGACACTTGCCATTGCCAGCAATTCCAAAAAACAAATCGACCAATCAAAATAAGTATACCATATATTAATATTCCACCCAACACTATTTATTCATTTTCTGGAACTCATCCTACTCAAATGCATAGCAAGTGCATCCCTCACCCTCACTGCATTCTCGTCCCCCACCCCATCAAAAGCAGGAAATCCCTCTTCCTTTTCCAAGCAACCCTTTCCCACCCCTTCATCTGACATTTTTTCATTGCACTTGACAATAAAATTATGCAACAGACAGCCAGCAACAACCACAAACGGCAAATGCTCAATACACTCTAGCTTCCACTTCCTCGATGTCGCGAGAAGCTGCCACCTGGCACGAAGTCCCCCAAAGGCATTACCAACCAACTCCATTGCATTACCATGAGCACAATTGAAAGCCCTCTCCGCCGAGCCAAAACTATCCTCCTCATTCACTCTGTTATAAGGCGTCAAAAGCCACGGCAAAAGGGGAAAACAAGGTTCTCCCAGAATATACTGAGGAATCAAATTACCGTCGTGGAGATTATAACACGGACCATTCAACAATTCCTTGGATTCTTCAACCTCGTGATAAATCTTACTCTCACGCAAAATGGTTTCGGGATTCATGGTACTTGGCCACCCAGCCGAGACATCCAAGAACCTCCCTTCGGAATCCACCAACGCTTGAACCATCAAGCACCCATTTTGACCCAACAACGAATCATCAATTCTGAACCTAGCCAGCCCCAAAACCCCGAAACAATTGGGGAGAGAACTCAAGCCGAAACCCACCACAACCCTCTCGGAACCGGTGCGGAGCTCGAAGAGGTGTCCCAAGTTGTCGACGACTGCCTTGCAAACGGCAAAGAAGGCGCGGCAGGCCTCCGACGGTGCGATACCGAAGCGTCGGGCGATGGCGGCGTAGGGGGCAGCGTGGGCTAGGCGGAAGAGGGCGGCGGCGAGAACGCAGTCGGGGGCGATGTGGGGGAATGAGGGGGCAAGGGAGGGGGTGAGGAGGTGGAGGAGGTGGGAAAAGGAGGGCTTGGACATGCGGAAGGCATTGAGCCATCGGGAATCGGAGAGGGAGCAGAAGCGGCGGAACCAGCAGTCGCGGTGTGGCGGAGAGAGAAGGGGTGAGGGTTTGGGTTGTGGAGAGAGGGAAATGAGGGATGAGATTAGGGATTCGAGACGGAGGGATTGGGAAGGGAGGAGAAGAAGGTCGTTGCCGGATAGAAAAGAGTGTGCTGTGTGCGTGACTTGTGCGATTAAAGCGGCGACGTTTTGGTTTTGGAATTGATGGTGGTGTTTTACGTTCAGGGCTCTCTTCGCCTTCCGCTTTTTGGCCATCACCCACCACCTCTTCTGTTCCTCAATTCTTCACTCTTAATTTTCAGTACACTCCTATCTTCTTCTTCTTTTACTTTAAATCCTTTTTTTTAGCAACTTCTCATAAATATTTATACACAATTTTTTTAAATAAATTAAGACCAAAAACATCATCATTAAAATCAAATTTAACTTCTATTACCAAATCCTTTAGCTCTCAGGTAATAGAAAAGCTAAAGAAAGAAAAAGGAAATTATAAGAAACCCAATTAGGAACCAAATACAAAGTTATTTAATTATTAAAATTTTTAGAATAAATTTGAGTTGAATTTCAATTTTAGTTTTATATTTAATTGGGAATAATTTTTATTATTATTATAATAGTTTATAAAAAAAGTCAGTGAAAAATAAAATAAAAAATATAAACTTTATAAATTATTATTTTATATAATTTTAAAAAAAATACAGTAAAAAATAAAGAATGAGTTAAAGTATTAAATGAAAATGTTGGAATTTATATTTTATTTCAATTATTTAATAACGAAAGGGAAAAATTTATAAATATAAACAGCATCCAATGATGGATAAAATTGGCTTTATTTTATTTACACATCATTGTGATTTATTAAACATTTATCAATTTTAGTATAATTAATTGAAACATTTTAACATAAAAAGTTATGGATAATGATATTTTTTGACAATATTTTTTTACAATATTTTAACATCATTTACGTGTCATATCATTATTCTAAGATTAATTGTTAATTTAAAATTTTAAAGTTAGTGTTCTTTAAATTAGGCATGAATAATATTATATATATATATATATATATATATATTAAAACAATGTAAGATTTTTTAAAACAATGTAAGATTTTTGTTAAAAATAAAAATTGTGTGGAGTGTCCAAATAAGAAAAATTTTTATACTACTTTTTTCTGTCAAAATGATTATTTAATACACATAGAGTGAAAAAACTACATACACATTAGTAGTTAGTTTAAAATAAAATGGAGTTAATATTAGGAATGTGAATGTGAAATATAATATCCTATTAGTAGAATAAAATTATTAAAGTAGAATATTACATAGATGATAATTTATCAGAAACGAATGAGTCTTAATGAGAAAGATCTTACATTTGGAGACCAATATCATATCTATGTAGTTGTTTCACTCTCAATTTCACACTGGAATAATTGAAAATATGTCATCCTTAAGATCACACCATTTAAATAATCATCGCAAAAGAAAAAAATACACAAAGACAAATAAAAAGGATAAATTAGATAAACAAGACAATTTATATATATTATATTATAATTTCAAGCATTAGTTAAAAACTATAACGATCAATTCATCGTATACATATCATAATTTAGACAAAACTCATCCGAATTAGGTATAATTAATAATTTATACAGTTATAATGATAGTACAGCTAACTGAAACCAATCTATTATGATAATACATCCCTATATGCTTTTAGTATAAAAATGAAATTTTAAAGAGATTTTGAGTCAAAAGATATAAACTATTTTCAAGAGTTTGAAATATTTTATGAGGCCAATTAAGAGTTATCTAGAAGTTTATAACAAAATAATAAACTAGACGTACATCTCTCTAACCTTGTCGGCATTGAGAAAATTGAAGTGCAACCTGTTTTATAGCAGCGGTAACCATTGTACATATTTAAAAATTCGGTCCCTGATAAATAAGTCTAAAGGTAAATAAATAAAGTGTGGAGGGTCTATGTAGGAATTTTTTATTTAAATTGGGTTTATTTTTCAAAAAGATAAATCTATATGAATTCAGCACAGGCCTCTCCTCTGGTCCATTTTTTTTCCTATTAAATATTTAATTAAACATTTATTTTTCTGGAAGCAATCACGTCTTGTAACTCTTGGCAATTCTCGTCCACATCTCCATGAATTTCTCCTTTTACAAGAAAACATGTGCAACTTTTGCATTCAACATTTTGACGTAAGAATTTAAATAAAAGATTATTTTTAAAAGAAAAAAAGATTCCAAATAGTAAGGTTAAATATATCCAATAAACTGATAGCTCACAATGCAACAAAACAAAACTCATAAATAACTGACTGTTTCTTTCTCAATCAGCAAAACACAGCTTCAAATATGAGCACTGTCACAACAAAAATTTCTGTCTATGATGGTAACATACATCTTCTTTAATTCATCTTCACATATGATATAACAGACTCGTCTATTTATAAGACACATGGAATAAGTTTGTCATATTAAAGATGAAAAACGAGTAACTAAAAGTAAAAAATTATTAGAAATATATCAAGGTAGGTAAAAATAAAATAAAAACAAATTTTAGTTGTGTGCGTGGTGCACACAAGACAGAAGAGTGAGTGGGAATAAAATTGATAAATTTGAATTTGATGATTATGGAAAAATCAAAGTTGCACGCTGAGGACACACGACACCCACAAGTAAGTTGGAATGAACCAAATTCCCAATTTTCTTTAATTATCTGTGTCAAACCAAACCTCATCCATGGCGTCTCTTCTCCGCTGCAACGGCCTCTCCATCTCCCCCTTACCTCCGCAACCCACGCGCCACCCCAAATCCATTGTCCCCCCAACCCTAAACATCAAACCCCCAAAACCTTCGCGCCACGTTACGGTGCGCGCCGAGGTGAAAGAGACCGCCGCAACCGCCACTTCCTCCGACGAGAAGATCCGTGAAATCCTCCGCAACCGCGATTATGATAAGAAGTTCGGATTCAGCATAGACATCGATTCCTTCTCGATCCCTAAAGGCCTCTCCAAAGAAACTATTCGACTGATCTCGTCCCTGAAAGAGGAACCTCAATGGATGCTGGAATTCCGATTGAAGGCATTTGAGAAATTCCTGTCCATGAAAGTCCCTACCTGGTCCGACAACAGCTACCCTCCTATCGATTTCCAGGATATCTGCTACTACTCGGCTCCCAAGAAGAAACGCTCTCTGGAATCCCTCGAAGACGCCGATCCCGAACTCCTCCGCTACTTCGACAAGCTCGGCGTTCCTCTCAACGAGCAGAAGCGTCTCGCCAACGTCGCCGTCGACGCCGTCCTCGACAGCGTCTCCATCGCCACCACCCACCGCAAAACCCTCGAGAAGGCCGGGGTCATATTCTGCTCCATCTCCGAGGCTATTAAGGAGTACCCCGAGTTAGTCCGCAAGTACTTAGGGAGGGTCGTGCCCTCCGATGACAACTACTACGCCGCGTTGAACTCCGCCGTCTTCAGCGACGGGTCGTTCTGCTACATTCCCAAAGACACCAAGTGCCCGATGCAGATCTCCACCTACTTCAGAATCAACGCGCTGGAAACGGGGCAGTTTGAGCGGACTTTGATCGTTGCCGACGACAGGAGCTTTGTGGAGTATTTGGAAGGGTGCACTGCGCCGTCCTATGACCGGAACCAGCTTCACGCTGCGGTGGTGGAGTTGTACTGTGGGGAGGGGGCGGAGATAAAGTACTCCACGGTGCAGAATTGGTACGCTGGGGATGAGAATGGGAAAGGTGGGATTTACAATTTCGTGACGAAGAGAGGAGTGTGTGACGGGTCGCGGTCGAAGATATCGTGGACGCAGGTGGAGACGGGTTCTGCGATCACGTGGAAGTATCCGAGTGTTGTGTTGGAGGGAGATGATAGTGTTGGGGAGTTCTATTCTGTTGCTTTGACGAATAACTATCAGCAGGCTGATACGGGGACCAAGATGATACACAAAGGGAAGAACACAAGGAGTAGGATTATCTCCAAGGGTATATCCGTTGGACATTCCAGGAACTGTTATAGAGGGCTGGTTCAGGTTCTGTCCAAGGCGGACAATGCGCGAAACTCATCGCAGTGTGACTCCATGCTTATTGGGGACAATGCAGCTGCCAATACCTATCCTTACATACAGGTGTGTTGTAGCATGCCTTTTTCTTTTCTTGTGTTTTGTTTGTCTTGCTGGAATGATTCTAGGTAGGTTGTTTTCATAAACAAAGTGGAATTGTGTGATTTATGTAGCTGACTTTACCTACTGGAATAGGTTTTTGTTGTAGCTGTTGGTTGGAATCAGAGAAAATGTTTATTTTTGTGTGTGGATAGAATAGGAAGGGGTGAATGCACGAGGATAAACAATAGTATAGAACTAAGGAAATCATTATTTTGGACTTAATAATTTGAGATAGGAATTGGCCTTGATGGTATTGGAGTTTATATCTAAGCTTGTTGTTTATCTTAACCGTTAAGCAGAACCCACACTAATATATGGTCTTGTGAAACTTCACATTAAAAAATGTTGAATCCTCAATGAGAGGGAATGTGCCGGAGATTTAGTATAATCAAATTAAGTAGAGAGAGGATTTGTAACGTTGAATCAGACTTAGACCGAGACTTTTGGTCTGTCTCTTTGTTGTTGGTTTGAAAAAGAAACAGCAGGTCATCGGTTTTTTGGAGTTATTCCCTGTCCCACCTAATCCGCATTACTCCCATTTTCTTTTGTCTTTATTTTCTCCCTGCTTCCAATCTGCCATGATACTTTTGTTTTGCTAAAGCAATCACGATTACTTTGTAGGTGAAAAATCCAACTGCAAGAATTGAACATGAAGCCAGTACGTCTAAAATTGGAGAAGATCAACTGTTCTATTTTCAGCAAAGGGGAATAGACTATGAAAAAGCAATGGCCGCAATGATCTCTGGCTTTTGCCGTGATGTCTTCAATGAGCTTCCTGATGAATTTGGTTCTGAGGTGAACCAACTCATGAGCTTGAAGCTTGAGGGCTCGGTAGGTTAAACAGTTTGTTAAGCACATTATTTGGAATTTGCTCAGGCCATTTGTTCTTGAAGTTGTACAAGGCCATAGAGGTGCTGCATTCCGAAGGATGTGTACATGCTGTATATAGATGTTGTATTCAAGTTTACCACAAAAGGGCCCTCAAGCATTACCAATTTTCTACCTTAATAAGTAATCACTGTAATCCTATAATTTTGTTTGTGGATTTACTCTGGATTACCAGTTGTTTAATATAAATCAGTGTTTTAGAGGTATTGACAGTCTATCTGTTAGTATCATGGCTTCCGCAGGTACTGGTGGTACATAATCACTTCCTTTAACGAGGAAAAGACATCCCACGTTGCCATAATAAATTAATATCCCTGTAGTCTATTTCTACATTTACAGCCTGACTTTTCAGCGTTCAGTAATTCTGTCAAACCATAATATCAGAATTAGTTCTAAATATGTAGATCCTGACAAACATGTTATACCGAAATAAAAATGGAAAGTTAACAAGATGATACAATGGTAAAATCAAAAAATTGGTGCCACCTTTGGCTTTAGCAAAATTCTAGTATAAATAACATCAAAATGGTCCTTGTCAGTTGTTTTAACATCAAGTTGAACAATTTCTGGGTATTTATCATCAGAAGACCAAACTGTTGAGTAATGACAATGGTATCTTCGGAAGATCAAAATGGATGTTTACTGTATTAGAAATGATAAATGCTAGAGAGTTTAGTTTGCACACACAGAACATTTCCTTTGTTTTTTAATCTTCATTCATATTTGATCAAATGTTCTCTCTCTTTTGTTTTTATTTTTTAGGTTGAAAGACGATTCCTAGTTAGGCTGGTCATTCTTTTTCAGATATTTGGTAGAAATATTGCGTTCTTGAATTCATTTGGAGTATGTAAAAAGATAATAAAAATACAAAGAAAATTTATGTTGAGGTGGGAGAAATAGGATACGAAGATAGGAAGATAGTTTGGATCAATGAGAAAATATGTGGAAATCAAAGGAAGATTCATTATAGTTTTGTTGGTAAAATGGGAATGGAGGTTAGAAACAGAAAAATAAGAATTTTGGAAGGATGTATTTGCATCTAGATATAGCTCGTGGAAGAACATAAAACTTCAAAACTCAACAAAGGAAAGGTTATGGTGGTGGAAAGATTAATAATTATTAAATATATTGACATACAACGGTTGGATTTAAAATTCATGTTACCAACAACGATGAAGGACAACGCTAAATTATTCCCATCTTTAATAAGATAACAATAATTTAAACTCTAGAAAGAAACAATCCTAAGAAAAATATGATGCAGCCATTAAAATTAAGTCAGATTTTTATAAAGGAATTTTGGCTCTGGGCCTGCAGAAGTTTGAGCGAGCAAAACTTGTGTGGAATTATGCACTCAACAGTAATGTAGAGTCATTAACATAGCCTTCCGCTGAGGTTCTCCATCTTTACAACAATGCTGAAGAAAATATGGAGAAAGAAGTGCAGATATGGGAAGAATCTGAAAAGCAGAACTTGAGTAAAATGTCCTATTCAAATTATTCTATATTGGATTTGCAGAACATGGGGTTGGATGGGGTTTTTAAAAGTATGTCCTCAGAAGAGCTTGCAGCACAGGAGGCACATATGAGGTCTCAAATAAATCTCCTATGGGGTACCATTCTGTACGAACACTCAATTGTGGAGTTTAAATCAGGGCTACCTATGTGGCATGAAACTCTTGCGGCTTCAGTTGAGAAATTTGAACTTGCAGGAGCTTCTCCAACAGATATAGCTGTAATTTTGAAGAACCACTGTTCAAATAATACTGCAGTAGATGGTATGTTTTCAAGACACTAAAAACTTTTTTACTGGCAGATTTTGCCTTTAAAATTGACATAGCTAATACTATAGATTCATACATGTTAACTTTTTCACTGGCAGGTCTTGCCTTCAAAATTGATGAAATAGTAGAGGCATGGAAGGAGATGTACAAAGCTAAAATGTGGAAGAGTGGAGTTCCATCATTTCGTTTGGAACCCTTATTCAGAAGGTGAGTTTCAAAAACTTATCATGCCTTTGAGCTTGCATGAGTTGAATATGTTTCTTCGAGTACTTGAAGATTAACACGGTCAACAGTCACCAAGGCTGCTTCTGTGCCTGAAATGCTATTGTCATCAGAAGGTAAAAGCTTTTCATTCTTTCAACGCTATAGATGTCTGTAACTAAATTCAAGCTATCCTCTGCTATTACCCAAAAGTCAAATTGACCGCCTTGATAACTGTACAATAATTAAATAGTTGCAATAATTGTTCAAATGCTAAAAATTCCACTTAAATTCATCACCAATAGCAACTTTTGCAATATAAGATTCACAATATAAGATTCACTGTATGTATGAATTGAGAACACTATTGAATAAGGAGTAGATACTTATGTCAAAAGAAACACACTGCATATATATATATATATATATATATATATATATATATATATATATATATATATATATATATATATATATATATATATATCGACCCCGTGACACATCACAATAATGGAAATTCCATGACTAAAATCACCATGGATTTTAGATGTTTCTTATCTTATAATGAATGTTGTTATCATGAGTATACACTGCAATTTGTAGTGTTGTCGTAGTTTATGACCCTGTTTGTCTTAGTAGAGGGACCCATTATTAAATAACTAGATACATTGAAGTTCTCCAATCTTGTTCTAGAATCACATCGTGCTGTAATAATGATGATTACCATTCCACTGCAACTTAATATAGTAATGAGCATCATCACTCTGGTCCAAACATACACATACATGAGAATATGCACAGACAATATAGATAGCCCCATCAGGCATCTAAATCCAGGAGAGAAAGGGGAAAAGAAAGATATATCCACAATTATTCTTAGACGGGAAAATACAAACATGCAAAATAGGACATAATTACATTCTTGCATGCTAATTTTATGTACATTTTTTTTAACTATTCAGAGAATTGTTCACCAGATAGATAACATAATTCTCTCCTGGTTTATTCTGGCCGAAAGCTTATCAAATTTGGAAGATCAGTTGACTGAAGCTTCTTAATTTCAGAAGCAGTAACCTTGCAAGACTCCAAGGTAAGACTGCGTAAATTCTTTAAAGGCTTCAGATACCGTAGTCCTCCATTGGTTATACGAGAATTTGAAACATTTAGCGACCGCAGTGCTGTCATGCCTGTATTCAGATATAAAGAAAAATAAGATTTATGGGTTAACAAGGCAAGACAAATTTGTACTTGATCCAATTACAAGGCAAGGGGAGGAAGTAAAAACCAATACAGATAATATTCTCCGTCTAATTCTCCTTTTTTTTTTTCATTTTCATACTTAATTATGATTGCCTGGTTCCGCCAAACAATTATTTTTGGAAAAAGTTTATTGGACTGTATAAAGCAATGAAGTGAAGCAGAAAATACCAGATATCAATTCCAAAGTTTTATCTGTCAAGTTGCAATTCTGGGACAGGTTTAGCTGTGTCAGCGAGACAATCTCTCTTATATTTTTTACGCCATCATCAGTTAATCCTCCGCCACATATTTCAAAGGATTGCAAGTTCTTGAATGCTGCAAGATGGAGAACAAAATAGGAACTAAAATTTAAGCCGGCAAGATAACCAGTAATCTTAGCACAGGGTTGTAAACCCGTATTTTCCCATTATTTTTAGTCAGTGCTCATTTCTAACAATACACAACAAATGAAAAAAAAAGGTGAGTTGGTGTAGAATGGTGTTCCCAAGTAGTACTGCCTCCATATATGGGTGTTTGCTCTCAAAGTATAGGCGTAAAGAAATGAGCATGGATTTATTGCAGATTCTACTAAGCAAATGGCGTCATTAATTAAGCTAGCTAAAAGAAGAGAAATTAAAACATACACACACATATGAAGAAACCAAATGTTCTATTTTACATCAATTCTAGAGGGGAATAGGTAAAATAAGATTGCCATCAAGGTCTACAGGCTGAGAAGATTCAACATCAAATTTGTAAGTATAAGTGAAAACGTCATGAAAAGTAAAGACTTCCACTAGATTGCTAGATTTTTCACCGCTTGTTTCTCCAGTTAAGCAATTTTAAATTTATTTTCTTGACTGATTATATTTTCATAAAAAAATCAAAGTGTGCGGCCTACGTGATAATCATCAAATTTCCTAAAAAGAAAATGGCAAGAACCCCAATTACTACTGATGTACTTCAATTTCAAATGTAGACTACTTAGTTATATCTTATAAATTAACAAAGTCAACTAGCAATTAGGTAGGTTAGAATAATATACTGTTAGTCATACATCGAAAATATGCAGTTCCATGGTCTGAAATGTGTGCTCCAAAGAGATCCAATGTTACCAATCCACTCAGACCTGTTAAAGAAAATTCCAATGAGATAGCTAAAATACTAGCAAAATTAATCACAGCCCCAAATAGAAAAGGATCAATACCCCCTACTTTTTTTAAATATTTACTGTAATATAACAAACCATCATTGACGGAGGATTTTAAGGGGCAGAAAGATGCCATGAACCCCCAAATATTTTAAAATTCTAATTAAAAGTATACGTATGTAACAATGAGAATTAAATTAGGAGGATTTCCAATCTATTTTAACTCACGTCATCTATGTTTAATAAATATTAAAACATAAAATTAATTATAATAAAAAATAAAAACTGATGAAATTAATTATAATAAAAAAATAAAAACTGATGTAATTACGTCAATTAAGCTCCTCTGTCAATTTCCTCTTAAAACTTTCAAATTCTTTACTAATCAAATAAATCATTTACAATATTCTTTGGCTCCAAACTCGCCAACTAAAATATAAAATTTCACCAAAAAAAAATCCAAAATTTCCTTTTCTTCAAACCCTAATATCCCATTACTGAGTCCTTTTATGTTTACCAAATTTCCACTATATTTCTGACATCTAAAGTTTTAAATATTCCATATCCTAAATCAGTAATAAATCCCCAACTGTTTGAATAGAAAGTAAGATTTGAGGATTTCAGGTTTTAAAATTAGAGGGACCTGATTTGTCTGGAAAAAGTCTTGGGAAACTAAAATCACAAAGTCTAAACTAGAGGGATAAGTGAAAGCAAACATGCTTACCGATAAGATTTGAAAGCCCGTTGTCGGTAATCAGTCGGGTGTCCAGATTAAGTGATTTAAGTTGTGTCAACCTTGACAACCCTTTCAGGCCATTATCAGTTACTGTAGTAAATGACAGATTTAAATCTTCGAGTTTATTTAAACCTGGACAAAAGCAAGAACCACCTAATCAACACATGCATGCATTTTATGTATTGTGAGTATAGTTCTCCAACACCACACTGTGATGTAGATGTAACAACAAAAAACCTACACAAAATAGATAAATTTCATATTTTGACAACTTTTAGTTTAAATGAATGAAGTCCTGAAACCATATAATGTTTTGAATTAAATTAAAATCTCATAAACAGCAACCTTATCCTAGCGCTGCAGGGCCAGATTGGTAACACAATTTAAATTAAAAAAAAAAAAAAACACTCATGTTTGGGTAACTCAAGGCATTTCTAAAATTTATCTTCCAATGGATAATACAACATTATATGATCACATTCCAAGACAGTCTCAGATTTAATGCAATAATGCTACGTTAAAGCAAACAATTTCAGTTTCCTTACTAAAATCTGAAATGTACAAACTAAATAAGGGGTTATGATATCTAGAATACCTCATAGACATAGCATTAGTAAAGTCAATATTTTCTAACCATGAGTGATAGGTTTGATACAGTTTACAAAAGAAGGTAGTCAGTACAGTTGTAATTAAATAACTGTAACAGACTATTATAAATAGTCTTATTAGGAGGTGACCAGGGAGTTTTTGGAGTGTTTTTGAAAAGTGGAAAAGTTAGGAGAGACAGGTCCTCTCGAAAGACCTTGTGTTGTACGTGATGGTTCTTGTTCTTACCACATTGGTAGAACTGTTCTGTTCTGTTTCTAAGAAGACATCCAAGAATTTGTCTTGGAATTCTCTAGTAAATTCTGAATACCTATCAAAGCCTCTTTCCTGGTCCTGTGGTAGCTGTGTGGGGCATGGTGAATACAAGAATGGAAGATTGGATGGGTTTGAAAAGATGGTACAAGAACAAGTATCATATGCGGTTCCAACAACAAAACAGACGGATGATGATTCTGTCACAAATGGAAGCAATGAGGGCAGCAGAGAGAATGAGGAGAAAAGTTCGGTATTGTCTTCCTCAAAATGCAGAAAACTGGACATCCCTGTATTTGCAGGAGAGGAGGCCTATGGTTGAACTGACAGACTAGAAAGATATTTTCTATTGAAAGAAGTCAACGAGGAGGAAAGAATGCAGGCTGTCATAGTTGCTTTGAAAGGAAAAACCTTGAATTGGTTTCAGTGGTGGGAAACCTGCAATCCAAATCCTACGTGGGAGGCATTCAAGGTGGCTGTTGTCCGCAGGTTTCAACCAACTATGCTTCAAAACCCCTTTGAAATTCTGATTGGCTTGCGACAAACAGGTTTAGAGGTTTAGTGGAAGATTATATTGAACAATTTGAACAATACGTTGGGTTCTTGAAGGGGATTCAAGAGGATTATCTGGTAGGCATCTTCTTGAATGGGTTGAAGGAGGATATCAAGGCTGAGGTTAAATTATATGAACCCACTAATCTTGCTGAATTGATGAAGGCTCGGATGGTTGAGTGAAAAATCAGAGTTACAGCAACAGGGGGAACACTGAATGAAAACAGGAGCAATAATGTGTATAGGCCATATTCAATACCTAGAAGTTTCTCCAGAGATGTGGGAAATTCTGTTGTCGCAATTAATCATAACAGAGGGAAAGGGGAGACCCAGACATAACAAGTAGCATCACTAGTCACCAGGGAGGGCACATCTACCCAGCCCATGCCTCCTCCACTTACTGAAGACTATATTCTAGAAGTATATCCAGGAAAGACCACTCAAGGTGACTTAGTTCTTATCAAATGGAAACATCTTTCAGATATTGAGAATAGTTGGGAATCAGCTGCCTGCATTCATGAAGAATTTCCAGAATTTCACCTTGAGGACAAGGTGAATCTTCATGGAGGGGTATTGATATGTGTTACGACCTAAGGTAGGGGTAATAATAAGGGTTAGGAAGTATATGAGCATAGAGAATATTTAGTATAAGTTAATTAGAGTAAATAAATATAATATAAGTTAATTAGAGTAAATAAATATAGTATAAGTTAATTAGAGTAAATAAATATAATATAAGTTAATTAGAGTAAATAAATATAGTATAAGTTAATTAGAGTAAATAAATATATATTTAGGGAAATATTCAATATAAGATATTTATAATTAAGGATATGTGCTAAGATAATATACGGAGAGATATTTATATTAAATATAGAGATATTTATATTAAATATAGAGATATTTATATAAATTATTGAATATTAAATATAGGGATATTTATATCAAATGCAGATATATTCTAGAGGAATATTTAATAAGAGATGGGCGGGAAATAATTAATATAAATAAGGTTAGAGTCCAGGGTTAAAGGGAGGCTTTTGATTATTGAGTTTTGTGACAGACATTATTGTCTTGTGAGGGAGGTTATGCTCTCAAAGTAATTGAAGGAGGTTATGCTCCCAATTATTGTTTATCCTTGTTTATTCAGATATTACCATCAATAAAAGAGATTCATTCATCCAATATTATTCGTTTATTGTTCTATTCCGTGTGAGAGAGAGTGAAAGGTTGTATTTGGCTAGTTTACGTACTCAGGTACGTAACAATATGTTTGATACAGTTTACAAAAGAAGGTATTTAGTATAATTGTAATTACATAACTGTAACAGACTAATATAAATAGTCTTATTAGGAGGTGAGCAGGGAGTTTTTGGAGTGTTTTGAAAAGGGGAAAAGTTAGGAGAGACAGGTCCTCTCTTGAGTGTTGTACGTGATTGTTCTTGTTCTTACCACATTGGTAGAACTGTTCTGTTTTGTTTCTAACAAGACATCCAAGAATCTGTTTTGGAATTCTCTAGTAAATTCCGGATACCTATCAACGAGCCATAACCAAGAATATAGTGACATATCAATAGTTTAACTTGAATTTGGTCTGCCAAAAATCTCAAATATATATATATATATATATATATATATATATATATATATATATATATATATATATATATATATAGGACTGTATCAACCAACCTGATATATACCGCAGCCCGCTATTCCCAATGTCAGTGTCCGACAGCACCAGACTTTTCAAGAGTGTGAGGCCTGAAAGAACAAATAACTAATAATTTTAAACCACAGGTGATACTTCAAATGAAATTATTAATTCCTAAAATCTCATTTTCATAACCAAAACTTTTCCCCTTCAAAAAGCATTTTGATAGAACAAATTAAGGAAATTAAAATAAAAATATAAGCAAAACTGAATTAAAACCACCAGTGATCAGACCAAGCACGTATATATATATACATTTTAAACACAATGTTAAGGCTAAATGCTAGCTTAAATCCCCACGACAATTTTATAACTGCAATTCAGATATTCAAGTTGGAATATGCAAAGTTTCACATGGATCTTACCATCTCAATATTTATTGTCTAATAAGATAGGTGGGTTTGAATCATCAAATTATGCCATTCAATCATTCAGCTAAAAATGGCACAAAGGTATAAAGCCTCAATGCCTCTTGTCAAATCGCCAGGCACAGATCAAGAAAACTTTGAGCTAGTGTTTTGAACTAGTGTGACAAATCTATTCAAACTTTGAACAATGCAATTACCATTTAAATCTAACTAAAGGAAAATAGTTAAATACTTAATATAGTGCAAACCTGTCAAATTAGCAAGCCCATCATCGCCTATCCTGCAAGAATCCAGATTCAAATACTCCAAATTTGTTAACCCTGTAAAAATAACGATGATTGATGAGATTCAACATCCTAGTAGCAATAATTAGGAATATAAAAACTAGTTGTTGAAATCTCACGAGCACTTAAAAATGTTAAGAGTTGGTAGAGGCTTTAGAGAAAAAATGGCCAGTTTATTATGCACCTAATAATTTCCGGGTGCTTTCCAATTTTTAAGCTTCATGTGCCCATTTATATGACTTTTATTAGAAATTACAACAAGAGAGAAGGATAAGATATCATAAAAAAGGGATTTTGTACGGATACTATTAACAATAACAACTCATGTACCACACATTAATAGCGACAATAATTTTGTATGAATAATGAAAAGAGATATTTGAAGCTAAGATTAGACTTTCATACTTCCTTCATTTACAATACGTTCACTTCAAAAATTAAATTAGTTCATTAGACATCATCAGAGTTTGAAGAACTCTTCAGGAAAATTCATAATGTAGAAAAAGTTTCTCACGTCTCCTTTTAGTTTGTAACAGTCAGGACAATTTGCAGATAGAAAAACATGAAGATCACATCAAGTGTTCATGTAAAACTACTGAAAGTAAAAGGAATTAAAACGCAAAGGGAAAAAGTCTGCAGAAATAGTGTAAAAACACTTAAAAAACGAGTTTTTATTGATTTAGAGAAGCAGCATGTGGATTAAACAGTCACTCTTATGAGATATTGATGTTTTAAGTACCTTTCAGATGAACTAAAGATGCATCGGTGATCCTGTTAAAAGCCAAGCTTAACCTCTTCAAGCTTTTAAGACCTGCAGGAAAGGGACATGCAGTAAAACCAAGAATCCAATGATTTGCCATCCTTAGAGCAAGAAGAACATGACACACTAAGTCCTCAAACTGGGTCATTTTATATCAAATTACCAGCAATTTTCTCAAATCCATCATTGGAGAGACCACATCTGCTGAGATTTAAGCATGCCAAGGAAGCCAAGGCTGTATCAAAGAAATATTGTGTTCAAGATCTAACTAGGTGAATGTAACCATTGGAATACTAAGAAAATTAGTTTCCAAGTTCAAACATAGTCTTTGCCTTTAACAGCAGTTGATTGTGTGCTGGACTAGTGAAATCCTTAATTTTCCAAATAAAAATGACAGGAAGTACATCAATTGCAGAGTAACTTCCACAAAACAAAATAGCTGTCTAAACATGAAAAATAAAATGAAATGTCACTTCAATGAATAAATTGAGATTCGATTTTTACCATGAATAGACTCCAAGCATGCACCAGTAATATTGCATCCTTCAACATTTAATGTGGTAAGCTTCTCCAAACCTGTAAGTAGAAAGAAATACCCAGGAATGTATAATGTGGAAAACAGAATAACCTGGAGCAAACAAAGTCATGAACTTATTCAACATACTAAAACTCTACATTGATGATCGTAATGATATGATATTTTCTTTTGAGAATGGATATTGACAACTACAGCTGCGCTCATGTGCGAAAAATAGCAGCAACAGTTATAGTGTCTTAAGACACTTGTAATTGAGGAAAAACACTGGAAATATACCTCTTAAATAGGAAATCCCAATATCAGTAATACTGCTGTTGGAAATGTGTAACTCCTTCAAATTTATAAGCTCTGAAACATTATATGCCAACAGTCAGTTCAAAAATACCAAGGCCTAGCTTCCTGATTCTAGAAGTAAAAAGAATTGATGGTAAATGCAGCAATTGACTTAAGTTGCAAAACCACATGTTTCAGTATAAACTCAAGGGTATATTTTGCATGTAACGGTTGAGTTTGGGTGCAATTGTCATCCCTATTCGGAAGTTATGCATTGGTGAAGGATAGGATTTTTCAGTAGATAGTTTCACATGCATCCCCACTAACAAAAGACAAAAAAAAGTTCTAGAAGTTCTTTTTATAAGAAATTTCACCCCAATCCAAGACAGGCAATCTTCCTCTAACTCGTAAATATTTACAAGTACCTCAACCCAAGGAGACAAGCGGGTGCTTAAACCAGGAACTAGTCAAATTGTAAACCTTGTGCTGTCCCATTCAACCAACCCGTCAGAGTTAAAGTTTCTAGAAGTGTAAAACAAAGATTTCAGGAGAAATATTGCAGCATGTGCAATTTAAAAGTTTGTGTGGATTATTCGCTGAAGAAAAATACCATATTTATCTGTGCATTTCTTAATCACCTGAGCAGGCAGACACATAATAGATAGGTTTTTCTGTAAGGCTACTCTTTGGTGTTCATGATAGCTTTAAGGGGGGTTATTGGTAGAGTGAGTGGAGCGCGCAGAGAAAAAAAGCACAAAAGAAAAAATTTAGAAAGTCAAATTTGGAGAGCAATGCTCCCCCCACCCAGTTTTTGGTTATTTGCTAACTAGGAGTGAGAATAAATGCAAGAACTAGATTACAATGCTAAGAAAAAGCTATAACAAATGAACGAGACACCGTAATACTGCCTTTGTACAACATAAATAAACCTGAATTGCAATAACTATGATAAAAACCACATCACCTTATGATCAGTACCTGAGATAGACTTTATGTCTGAATCCGTAACACATTTACAGCATCCAATATTGAGGAACTCAAGCTTTTTCAAACCTGTATTATAGAAACACAAATTAAATCTATAACTTAGTACTTTCATAATCATGATGCATAAAAGGGAATCCTAAGTAGGATAACATTTGCTAATATCTGGCTAATGAGCCCCTTAAAGAAGCTAATGAAGGTTGGGTTGACTGGTAGGATCAAATATCCTTGACTCAAAGGTCCAGGGATCAATTCCTGTTGATGGTCCTCTATTCCCCCTGCCCCCCGCGCATAAAACGATTAAATGCAGTAGAACTTATCATCACCAATAAGTACAGGCAAGGCAACAGCAACCACCCCATTAACCAATAATGATGAAAATCCATCATCACCTTAACTTTAAAGTCATGTGAGATTGGATATAAAATATCAATTAAATTAGAATAACTTCTTGCATATAAATGAGGCAAAAATGAAGGATAGCAGCAACCTTTAAGATGAACAAATCCACCATGAATTTCTGAACACCTCTCAAGGTCCAACTTCTCCAAATTAAAAATAAGTTGGAGAAAGCACGCATTCCATCAGGCTTGACACTGCTGCTCTTCCTGATACTCAAGGAATCCAATTTTGAAAGACCTACAGAAACAAATCGGCATTCTTAATTGTTTATATTAATCAGAAAGAACACTTTAACTAATCCATTTGTTACCAAAAGATTCAGAACAATTAATGTTATTCCAATCATAGCGCGCAATTCCAATTTTACATAATGTTCAATCAGGATTTCTTTTCATTATTTATATTTCTTCTACAGCCATTATAAGGAAAAATAACATTAATTAATCTAAGAATAATTATGCAGGGTATACCACAAGCAAAGACAGAAATTTTACTTTAACTAATTTGAATGATTTGTATGTTCAAAAAATAACTATACGTGTTCTGGTCAGAAAAACTGATCATAAGAATAGTAACTCTACCACTTATGTGCTTGAGCCCATATTCTGAAAATTGATCACAGTAATTGAGAGTCAATGCTTGAAGGTTTGAGCAATCCTTTAGGAGTCGTAGTCCATTATCTGTCACCTGAGACCCAGAAACATCAACTGAAAGTAAAGACAACCCTTGGGAAGAGATGACATCCATCCAATTATCATCCACTCCACTATATTCACCCAGGTCAATATCCTGCCATGCAGAACAATAAATACGGTCATCTTTGTAACAGAAATTTGTAAGCAGAAAAGTGGGATCAAGGCAACGATTCCAATTTCACCAAGCATCTAAAACAGTACCTGAAGAGCACAATCTCGGAAAGCTTCGAGAGAAGCTTATGTCAGGCAGTGAGAATCAACCAATTCATTGAAGATCTGCTGGCTAATGTCTCTTGGAAGAATAGAAAAGGATTCGTATTTGTGAAAATCCTATCATAACTCAAAACATGTGAATCAAGTGACCATGTAAGATAAAAAATAACAAAATCAAAACAAACAAAAAACATGCACCTCCCGTATCCTATTTATGCACAAATCCATGAGAGAGGGACAGGTTCCCCATCCGGGACATTGATTAGACTTGGAACGTAAACTCCTGGACCTCGACCATTTTATGTTGCCACTTCTACAATACCTTCCCGAAATTCCTCTATGTAAATCATCTTCCACCACGTGTTGATCTCTCTTCCTAGAGCAGATACCCCCCATCACTCAATTTTAAAACAAAGTGACTAATCGGATTTTAAAACAAAGTTTAAACATGACCAAAAATATCCTGAAATTTGAGTTGATTCAGGAAATATAACGAGTCCAGTATTTAATGATATATATGGATAATAAAAAACAGATGATTATGCTTTATTTTATGAAACAATATGATTCACGTAATGTGGGTGGGGTTGCTTGTTTGTTTTTCCAGCTCTTCAAAATGCGTCTAGAAAAAGCAAAAGTGTATCATGCAATAACAAAATAAAGACTCACGTTTGCTTTTTACATGGTCCACTATAAATAATATTTTATTCTTTATTCTTTTCCTTCTGTAGAAACAACATAAGACAGAAATAGCTAATTTAAATATTGTCCCCTAATAGATAAAAATTGCACACTAAAATTAAAATTATATATAATTGATATTCGTCTCTCTTTGGAAAATGATAGGATCTATCAGCTGGAAATTTTTTGGAAAAAACAAACTTTGTAGATGACTAAGAATAATACTCTGTCAAACACAAAGTAAACAATTGGAAAATAAAAATTGGATTAAGGTATTGAAGATAAAAGAAAAAAAATACATCACTTTAATTACGAATCAAAGATAAGTTGTAGGAATATTCATCTGAAAAAACTTTTTTAAGATGAGAACATATTAAAAAGAATTTTATACTTTCAAAACACTCGGAATTCTCTCCTATCTATATTCAGAACCAATGAGAAACTGTTTGTTTATAGGTGGGAGTTTAAGTTCAATCCACCACTTTATAACATGAATTTAGGAAACCAAATATGCATTCATATTTCATTAGCAACATAAACACATGAAATAAGTTATATCAATTACGTATTATCAAAGTGACATATAAAAAAATTACAATGACACATTTATATGGATCCATGTTACATATAATAATTTATAAAATTTTATATTCGTGGTTTAATTAGTAAAAATATTAATTTTGAAATGAAAACTTCCATGGTAGGTTCAGTCTGAGTCTGAGATGCAATAATTTAGTTTGTGGTTAATGTCATCCACAATTTGAGTCCACTTACCAATAAACTTAATGTATACAAAGTGATATGGGTAGGACTTTAATTTTTCCATTTCGAAAGATTGGTTATGCTGTAATTTTTCATTTATCGAGTTGATAAGAACTTTTCATCTAGAAAAGATGTCACAGCCTTAGAAGTAAAGTGAGCTGAAATGGGAGATAGGATTAAATTAATATATTTTTTTTCAAGATATGTTACATGAAAAGTATAATCCATAACTTCAAGTTATTAATTTACTAGAAATTGGAAATCAATTCCCACAATTTCTAATACAAGTATTATTTATTCTTGAACTTGTAAAGGATTAAATTTACATAAATAGAAAATTAAAATAAAATTAATTAAATTTACATGTATAGCAAATTTATATATATATATATATATATATATATATATATATATGATAAGATAATTTCATTTATCTATGTGAATAAAATCATGTATATTAGGTATAGAATTTTAGTGATAAAAATTCACTTGTGGTGACTTAACTCATGGGTTCTTTTGTCAGTCAAAGAAAATGGGGAGGTGCAAGGGAGAAAGTGGTGGAGGTGCAGGGCGAAGCCCTCCTCCCCTTGTTCTCCACAAGGTTTATTGACCATATCCTTTTCCTCTACTTTCTCGCCATTTCTTAACCTAACTAGGTAGTGAGAGCTTGTGACTATGTATCTCAAGTTTTCCATTCCTATAACCATTCTCTCCTCTTATCCAGGATTTTTGCTAATCTATGCTTCTGGAAACAATCTTGTTCGTCTTCTCAATGAGCTTTAACACAAATAACATGTTAAAAACTATAAATAATTTTAATAATAAAAATTATAAATTTAAAATGTTAAATTAAAAACAATGAAACCAAGGTAAAGAGTGGTTAATATTCTTTGCCAGTGAACCTTTATGACCTGATATGATTTTAATAAATAAGAATTAGTAGTCATTTACTGGGTAATGCGTAAGTTATATAAGTTAGAACAACCTTTTAATTCAAGCATTTTCCATTCTCACACTAAGTTCGGCCACTCTATAATAAAGCCATGTCATATTTAAAGCCACAAACCATTATTAAATAATAAATAATTAAATTTAAATTGTTATAGTAAAGGCCATGATTATTATTTTATATAATTTACCATACAAAAAACCAGCTGTTCTCCTGAAGAACCCGTTCTCTCAGACTAGCTAAACCACAATCTTTATTAATTAGTCCAAACCCACCATACCCATCATGTATGTGAGCAATTCATTACAGAATGACGGCAAAAAATGACAGACTCACTCTTCGCACCAGGTGGTAGTCCTTTTGTCTCAGCAAAAAACATGATCTATCCTTACTTATGAGTCGTTAGAAGCTTCACAAAAACGATGGTAGCACCAGAAAACACCAGTAATAGACAGTCAGACACAATCTATATCACAAGGGGCTTACTTGAGGCAAGCCATATCAAATCTCCTAACATCTAAAATATTGATCACATGGTAATCTACATCATAAAGCTAATAATTTATAAGTAGGATAGATTTTTTTTTTTTTTGCCGAATCATTAAATATGAGTTAATTGTGTCTACTTCGTAATCACTTAAACTACAAAAACAGCCAGATAGACTTATTACCTAGAAAACATCTGGATGAAAACGCCCAGGGATGGAACTGCTTTGCTCTGCCTGCTTTAGGTGCATTGTCAGTGCATAATTGTTTACCTCTAAAGCTCTTACTTGTTCCTGGTACTGTGACACTAATTGCTCCAATTGCTGCAACTCTACATCTCTGTCTTCATATTCTTTCTGGCGTTCGTGCTGAATACAGATAGCACGCTTCAGAATCACATTTTCTTGAACAAGGGCCTCCACCTGTTCCTTCAACGCCGTATTTTCCTGAAGTAAACCAAACAACGAGTACATCATATCACAAACAATGACTTTTATTGGATGGAATTGAAAGAGCATTTGTGCTCGGTATTTAAGTTGACAATAACAACGCTGAGAAACATATAGTCATAATAAATAACCTGTTGGAAGTTTCGCTCTGTTTCAACACTCGTTCTCATGCAAATTGACTTCTCCAAAGCCTCTAACATTTTTGATGCTCGAGCTTTGGCGTCATTCATGTTTGAAGCATTCATCATTTCTTTAACAAAAAGCTCCACCCATTCAGCACCATTTGTGGGATAATTTTGTCCAGTAACCGGGTCCTCAGAAGCTGAAACTTCTGCATCATATTGCCATTCACCTATTAAACAACCACTTCTTCCCATCAATATCCGGAAATGTCATTTGTTTCATGAAACAACAAAAGAAATCAAGGTTCAGACTACCAAAACTGACCTAATATAACAAATCATACATTGTAGGGGTGTGGCCTAGTTCATGAGATCAGAAATTATTTTCTGTTATATGCATTACCATCTGACTATCATGTCCCAATAACGCAACAACAAATAGCTCAATATAGGTTCAATAACAACCATTAGAATAGACATTGCACTGTCTTATATTTAGATGAATATACTTCAGAACCAAAACTGACCTAACATAACAAACAATACAACTTGGATATAGTTTGATTGAGTATGAAGTAACAGTGAAGAGATCAAAAAAGTGTTAATAATTTATTGTGCAAAGATTTTATACTACCTGTCCACAGGGCATATATATTTCTAAATTATATACCTGTTTCACTGGAAAATGCCTAGAAAAAACCGAAAGTATGAAAGACAGAAAACAGAAGCATCAATTAATGCAAATTACAGTTATGATCAAATTGCAAGAGGTTTAAAGGTAACAAACCTTGCGATTGAAGAGTAGCATCAGATGCAATGGGAGTGGAACGAAGAGAAGGAGGTGTTGATGCTCCTAAGCGAAGCTGGTTTAAGCTTCTGATAGCGGAGTCGATGTCGTTGCCGCAATCTTCGAGGGCTTTCTCGAGGAGGTGGTTGTCCATGTCAGGGAAGAAGGCAGCGAGGTGGTGGAGGAGGGAAGAGGGAGAGAGGCGAACCGGAGAAGAAGAAGAACAACAACGGATCCTCTTTGGAGGAAGCTCTTGGAACAGCGCTGATCTCTTCCCGCACACTATGATCGCAGACATGTTTCGATCCTCTGCTCACTCCGCGTCCGATCCGCCGCCGCCGCCACCCACCCAACAACCGCTCATGCAATCCGCCGCTGAATTACCTCCGATCTCCGATTAATAACCAACCAATATAATAGATAGGATTGGTACACAGGGAATCAGGGAATAATTTTTATATCTATGTTTCTACACACGCCTTACCTTTCTACTGTTCCAGCCCACCTCAAGTAAGTATTCAATATATCTGTGTTTTCAACTAAACATGTAATTTATTAAATATATATTCAATATTTTTTCTTTAATAAATATTCTTCTTTGAAATATTACTTTTAAACTTGGGACTAAGCACCTTTATGTGTTTATTAAAAAAATTGGGTGGTACTCCCTCCACCACCACCACTTGCTTCCTCCACCGCCCCATTCTCCTTTTACTATTTTTTTTATTTTTTTCATTCCTATTTTACCCTTATTAAAATTTTAGGGTTAATATTATTTAAAATCTTTCTACGTGGGTATTTATTCTCTTTATCATTCTTTCTTCTTTCTCTTTATTTTCCATGTTCCTTAATTGTCTCTCCAGTTCCACTTTTTCTTCTCTTTTATGGTAAGATTGGAAGTGGGGAAAGCAATTCATCGCCGCCGTGTAGTGTGGTGGTGCTTCAAGCTGAATGTTCAGAGGCGTGTATAATCTGTAAACGGATGTGAACATTCGTTTAAGGGAAAACGGATGTCAACATCCGTTTAAGGGAAAACAGATGTCGACATCCGTTTCTCCTTAAACGGATGTTGACATCCGTTTACAGATTATACGGTTATTTTACAGTTTTTTTATATTAATTCTACAGATATTTAAATAATATAATTTATATTTTTTGATATATTATTTTTGAATATATTTTGATGTATTTTAATAATATATTTTCCACAATCTTTATTGTTATTAGTATATATTTAGATTTTTTATTTATTTTGCATGGATATGGAGGAAAGGTGGGAGATGAGAAAATGGATGTGAATGTGATAGAGTAGGGATGGGAATCTGAGAGAATTGGGAGGTGGGTGAGAAGAGGGTAGAAAGATAGATTTTAGGGTTAAAGTAAATAATTAAGATTGAAAAGTAAAAAGGTTATTTTTGTAATTTGAAAAGGTTATTTTTGTAATTAGAAAAATATGTAATAGAATTGAGGAGGTGGAGGGAGAAAATGTGGTGGTGGAGGGAGTAACACCCTGATACTTTTACTATGTTCAACTCAATTTTTTTATTGTTTTCAAAGAATCAACAAATGTGTTTGTATTGTGTCATCATCAACTAACCCCATTTCACGGCACAGCACAATAAAAATACATTTATACTATGTAATCAAATAAAATATAAACATATTACATGTTTTTCTATAATAACTGAATTACTAGGGGTATAAATTACTTTTTAATTGAAATTAAATCAATGATTGCATAAACCATCTTTTTTAATATAATTGAAATAGTTATGATAGCAATTTTTATCATGATTTATTCAACTTTGGTTAACAAATTAACTTAATTGTGTACTAATTAATTTTATTATAATTATAAATGGAAGATTTTATAATAATTAATTCAAATTTAATTTAAAATAATATATATATACTTAATTTAACTGTTATTAAACATAATTGTTTGTCCAGTCCACCTTTCATTAAATATTTTATAATTTCATTTTCATGTAATCGAAAAATTGTGTGCACTTAATGTTGTCTCACATAGCTTAATCATATTTTTTGGTAATTTAGATAATAAAGAAATCAAAGCTATAATTAAGCAAGGTCAAATATGTGTTGGACAACAAGTAAATCGAGACCAAACTAGCAAAAAAAATAGTTATTCTAAAGAAACTAGTTATTAACTGCTTATAATAATTAAGACTCCTACAGCATTCATTAATTACTAATTTTAAGTTTTTTATTTTGGTAATAGTAATTTTAAAAAGAAAAAATGAAATTTTCAAATCACTAAGACACCTTTAATAGATTAAGAAATAATCAGAAAAGATATTTAGGATAAAGCACGCAGTGGATTTGACATTGCAGCTAACTAAAGTTGAATTAGGAGGTTAAGAGTTGGTGTTGGTCCTGACTTGGGAAGAAGGTGAACCATATTCTTCTATCTCTCTATTGATGTTGATGCTCCACTCCACGCAACTCACGGAACTATGTTACCTTAAGTGCTTTACCCTCTTTCAAACACACTTTCAACAATAAATAAATTACTCTGTTAAGCTTTACAATTTCAGTGTCACTGTTCCAAAACCTTAGCTCTTTCTTCCCTCATTTTGTTTGTGTTAGTGAAGAGAATATATGGTGGGAACAAATGACAGGACCCACAAACTTAGTGGAGGCAATTCGCATCACTCCTTTTCATCAAGCTTTGTCAAGTTGAAAACATAGTGTAGAGAAAAAAAAAAAGAATAGGATCTTAAATTGCTTTTGATCTCCCCAAGCATCATAGAATACAATTTTGTTTATAGTTGGTTCATGAAATGACTCTTCACCAAGCAACCTCGCTCACTCTTTCTTTCTCTTCTTCTCCCCAATTCCATTTTTCATCTATGTAGGAATCTATCCAACCCTAGAGAGAGAAAGAGTGATGGGATTGCACTCAAAAATGCTATTGACCATCTTTCTATTAGTTTTGACCCAACAATAATATTATCAATCTCACTCTTTTAGTCACGATTACTTAATTAACGCCTAATTTTAAGTTTTTGGCTATCAATTTATTAACCAAAAACTCATTTTGTCAAAACACAAAAAGTCTAACTCCAAACCTTTATTACCCTTGAATGGTTCAACTTTTCCATCAAGCTGAATAACAATACTAACAAAAGTATTGTTTGTAAGCATTCTTCTAGAACAATATAAGCCTATAATTTCAGTTTTTCTGCTTGCCACCCATTAACAAGAATCTGGAATGATGAAACTAGCAACATAGATCAAGAATGATCCCAAATGCGTTCTTTTCATTCATTATTTTATTCAATCTTGAAAACACGTCAGGTCTATAATCTAGATAATGGCTATTTGTAAAGTTCTTTCTAGATTTTGATAAAAATTGAGAAAGTGTTTTTAGAATTCCGATGCACAACTGAAAAATATGTTAACTGATGTAGTAGGGGATGTTGTCCGTGAGTGTGGTACATTTTTTCAGGAAAAATGTTGTTTTTACATTATTTATTTTATAATAAAGAAAAAAATATATATTATTTTACACTGGGAGATAATATAAGTTAATTATAGATATTATAAAACTAACATTATCTTTTTTTGAATTATTGCTTTTGTGACACTCTCAAGAGAATTTTGTGATAATATAAAATACTCATAACAAAAATTATATGCACTACTCGCTTACATCTTTACAATGTAAAGAGTGGTTATTGATATGTTCGCATGATATATTATTTTGTAAAAGTAATGTAAAACATTATTTTTAATAAATGGTAGGTCGAACATTTTTTAAGTAACAAACTATAGTGCGATTTTCATAAAATTTATAAACATAATTTATATTTTAATTTGATAATAAAATGTGGTATTTTATAATAATTTTAGAATGAAAAAAAAAATTAATCTAACTTTTAAATATTTTTTGTTTTATATAAAAAATGAATCTAATTCATTTTTCAGAAAATATTTAAATAAATGGAATTGACATAGATAAAAATATCAGTTCTAAGTTTTATTTTTAAAACTTATTTATATCTGACATAACTAAAATATTATTAGTTTAACAAAATTTACTGAATAACTAAAATATATATTTAAAATTTTAATCTTCTTTTTTATGTAATCAATTTTTTATTAAATTTAGCAATAAAATAAAAAATATAATCTATTATAGAAATAATTATGAAAATCATGCATAAGTTTTTATTAAAGAATATATATATATATATATATATATATATATATATATTAAAGTTAAATGAAAATATTTTTTTGAAAAGTTAATATCAATAAAAGTTTAAATAACTCGCTTACATTGACTTTTAGTTTAAAGTAAATTATGTCAAATTAACTTAATAAGTAAATAATTAGATATGTTTTAAAATATTAAATTCCACTTAAAATGAATTCACTGAGTTGAACTCGTTCCGACCTAATAAAAATCTATGATAATAAAAAAACTACAAAAAGAAAACTCAATAAAAATATAATTTCTCAAACATATTCAATACTTACTCTAAAAAAGTAATTTTGTTTCTCTCTTATAATATTCCCTTTTGAGACTAAAAAGACTAAGATGGTCTTTGAATAATGAAAGAAAATACCATTATTAAAATTGTTTGTGTTATAAAATTAAGACATATTTCACACTAAATTAGGGATAATACTTCAAAAAATATATTTATTTTTATTTCTTATTTACATTTTAAAATTTACTTTAAAACTTGAAGATCACTGTGACTTGAAATGTTAATTTGATGTCATATATGATACACCACCTCATGACAGCTACCGAAACTAACTAAAAAACTAATTTAAACATTTATATTAACATTAATAATATAATATAGATTTAAGTGTTAAGTATAAATTTGAGTATGTTAACTTGAGTTTTTAATACTTTTTTATGATATATTGAATATTAAAAGATTTATATTTTTAATCAGATATGTATCATTTAACTTTTTTTAATTAAATAACATACTTTTCATTAATTTAATTAGATTATTTTATAATTTTATATTTTAATAATAATATCAAATAAAATTGATTGATATATGATGCATGTGTTTTGTTTTTTTTTTTTTCAATAATTCACTTTCTTTTTTCATATATATATATATATATATATATATATATATATATATGAAAAAAGAGAAAATTATACTTAAAAGAGTAATATTTATGTGAGAAATGTAACATCCCAAAAAGTATAGTATAAACTATATTCAAGAGACGTAACATGCATGATAAACTAGTACAGTTATTCATCTAAACAATAAAGTGATATCTTTACAGTCATCCAAAAACAACTATAAATTTAAAACTTTATACACTGACTGTGGTCTACACAAAACTATACACAAGACTCCACTAAACTAGATCAACTACTCAGCAGCGGCATCACTTCCATCCAAAGCTTGCTCCAGAGAAACGTCTTCCTCAGCTGCTCACATCACAAGGATGGTCATCGCAGAAGAAAACAACCATTTATACAAATATAAACACACCACAGGGTAAGCTAGTGTAAACAATAGATTAAGCATACAACAGTTTATATAACTACACGCAACAGATTATCATTCCATATCACTTAAACCCTTCACACGTAACACACTGACTCTGACTGTCCGGACTAGAATGATTGCCGAGCTATGGCGGGTTATGCACTCGTGGTGGCTTCTACTGCTTTGCAAAGCCGTTGCCAATGGGTTTCACCCTACCACACTCACGAGATTAGTCCGTTATCACTCACCTTGGGCCATACTGGAAGCACCCAAGACTAGGACCTCCTGCTACTTCTCAAAACATGGATCAATCCTCTCTACTTGAGAATGAAAGACCATTGAAGCGTCAGGAAAACCCCCAATACTGAGCTACCATGCAGATCATTCAACACATACTTGAATCTCAACTAGAGATTCCACTTTGAATCACAACCAAGGGCACCACCATGTCTCCTCCCTTGAGGATCATGGAATTACGTCCAAACCATACTTGACTTGATACTTTGGAATACAACATACAACAATAACCACTTGATACATCATGTTACACCTTTACTTTACTTCATACAACACCCAATAATTCATACAAGTCATATAAGATCACTCAAAACCTGAACTAGAAACGAACTTCTCGCACAGCGCACACTTTCGCACAGTGAGACCACAAGTCTCTCGCACAGCGCACTATCTCGCCTTGCGAAACCCTTAGACAGAGACCAACTACTCTAGACCTCTCGCATAGCGCCCCAAATTGCTATGCTAGAATCTCAGACAGAGGCTAAACTTCCCCAAACTCTCGCAACACGACCCCTTTCGCTGTTCGAATAAAATGAACAAGGTTCCCAGACCCCAACCATTCGCATAGCGACTTGGTTCGCTATGCGGATTGACAAACAGAGAGCAACCCTCTCAATTCACTCGCATAGCGCACCCATTCGCTATGCGAGTTCCTTGGCAGAGAGCAACTCGCCAAGGTGATTTGCTGTGCGAATCGAGTCTGCATAATCTGCAGATTGAAATTCTGCAGAATTAAGCAACTCAACACCTCTTTACCAATTTCACTCAACTTGGCCAACATCTAAAGATCTTAACGCGATGTATATATTTAACTAAACTTAGCTAAATGATTCTAAACATTCTTAACACCAATTTAAAGCTTTTATGCACCACATTCCACTCTAAAACCTCCAATTCATCAAGTTATAGACTCAAAACCAATTTTACCACTTTGCAACTGTTTTTGACCAACTTAAAGACTCAAACCAGTCCCATATGACCTATAAACATTATCCCAACAGTCCTTAACATCCCTAGACCATTACTACTCAAAATCACTACCTCACTTCCTCTAAAACACACTAAATCAACTTCATTTCACTTTGCCCTTTGCTTCCACACTACCATGACAGATTTCAACCAATCACAACTCCAATTTACACATATTACAGCACGTAGATGCATCTAAATCAGTTCATCAACAACATACCACAACTTCATACAATCCACAGTATAGTGCAACCATATAATTTACTCATGATACAACCAGTAACACTCGATCATATACTAAACTCAGAGTCCACCATGTACACACATCATATAATCAATAGAGATAAAGTTTCTAGCTTCCCTTACCTCAGAGACAGATGACTCAGTTCACAAGCACAGAAACGCACCAACCGAACCTTGCACAGCAAGGAAAACTTGACAGAAACCTACAACTCACCAATTGGTGATAGGAAACTACACTCAGAACCTAATTTGAGCTGAATTCTAAAGAAAGAAACCGCTAGACACATGCAACAGAACGTTTTGCATGCTCACAGCCCTAAAATGAGCGGAAGAACAACGAGACAACTTACCAGCTGAAGAACAAGAAATTGTTCGGTCCAAAGTGAAGCTCTCAACGCCAGGATCGCCTAGGCACTTCCTGATCGTTGAACAGATAATTCAGCACGAAGAAATTGTAGAGAGAATCCAGAGAGCTCTGAGAGATAGAGTTCTAGAAAGATAGAATGTTCTTAGGATAATGAGAAGTGTTTCTAAAGTTCACTTTATATTATAAGATTATTTTAAAGTAAAATAATCTGACTCATCATTCTAATACACCACACTGCTCTATAATACTCTATTTTTCAGGTCTTTACAAGAAAGATATTTATTATTAAACTTAAACATAAAATAAATATAATTTTTGAAATTAATTTAAAACTAAAATAGATATTAAGAATAATATATATTGGTTTTTTAAATATAAAAAACTCAAATTAACACTAACAAGATATTTTCATACAAAATAAGTGTTTTTTTTATCTGACTAATTAAATATAATATTGAAGAATGCTCATTTTATACGTTATGTGTTTGTGAAAGAATAATGTTATCAATTTTTCTTACTGTAAATTAATTATCAAGATTAAAATATGTAAATTTTATAATTTTGTAAACAGCGGGCTTCATTTAAGTGGTATTGTAATTTTAAATTGAACTATTAATGTATTATTCTACAACTAATAGTTATTTCTCTTATAAAAGATTATTCTCTTATTATATTACATTATACATAGAGAGAGATACTTTAATATTATTAGCAATTTTGCATAAAATATAATTTTATTTATTAATTATAATTATGCAAAGAAGAGGTTTATCAAAATTGAATAATTATAGTTTTCTAGGTGTACATAATAATAAATATTAAATAGTATAATAATAAACTAAACCTATAGGAAGGGTGTTACAGTATCAACTATTCTTCCTTTAATGATATATAATTCAGGCATGTGACTTATATACTAAAGCAGGAAAAAAATATTCTATAAATTTCTCTGTTTCAAATAAAATCACAACGGAAACAAAAACAGGCAAATTACAACATAATCATTGGAACAGTTGAGCAGCAAAATTTGTTGTCTACTGTGACACGTAACATCATATTCTTTGCGGGCCCATTATTCAAATCTAATTACGAACAACATTATCTTAAAAACTGATTGATTGACAATACAAAAGTATTTATATTAATAGGCACAAAAATTAAAACCCTTTTAATAATCTTAAGACATAACATTATAAAACTTTGATAATTAAATATGTAGACAAAAACAAAATGATGAAGTAAATTAAGAAATTATTGCAAAAGTTATAATTCAAAATAGACTCTAGAAGAAAAGGTGGAAATATAATGTTAAAGAAACATAAAGTAAAATACATGGTTCTGTGTAATGAATAAAAAAAGTATGCGTGTTAGCTGTTTGAAAATATGTGGTACTTGTGTTGTGGGTATAAAGGGTTGATGAATGGATGAATGAATGACGGTGAAAGGCATGAAGGAGCACTCCAAAAAAATGCTAAATCTTTGTTGGACATGAGGTTTTATGTTGTGTATTGGTAATTTCAAGCACAAAGGTAAAAACAGAGGGTGAGAGAGAGTGTGTGTGTGAGAGTGTCCCATTCCCATCCCCCACACAAAAGGTGGTGGGAAAAAAGTTCTTTTTGTACACACTGCGATGATGGCGATGATGATGCCTGCAATCTCCAACACAAACACCATCTCTTTCTCTTCTCTCTCTCTTATCACTCTCTTCTTTCTTTGAAGCCAACAACCATGGTTAACATCTTCTCCCTCAGTCCGTGATTAATATGAAAGTTGTGAGCATGGAGACAGAGAAAAAGTGCGGTTGCTGGGCTGTCCTTAAACGCGGTGTTAGAGGTGCGTGCAAACCTTCAGCTTCCAGAGACTCTGCTAACACTATCCCTCGTCCTAGTCTCCTTTATGATGCAGGTACATACACAACACAACACAGCAAACAATTTTTTTCCACTTTGGAGAATTCTTCATCTTCATTGTGAATCTCAACCACTGTATTGTTTAGTGTCACTCCTCTCTCTCACACCAGTGAATGAAGTTTCAAATTTGGCCACACCCCAGGAGTCTCTTCTCTGCTTTTGTTTACTTTCTTCTTTTCTGAAGCTTAAAGTTTCTTCTTCCTTCTAATTCGGAAATAAATATTTAGAATTTGGGCCTGACTTATCCCCCACAAACTTGATTTGTAAGCGGAGAGATGCATAAGTTATATAAGCTCTTATTAGGCACAGTCTTTAGCCAATGTAGGACTTGATTCAAAGGAAAGTGGGGTGGTGCGCAGAGCAAACTGAGCTAGTCCCCTTGTAAAATTCAAAAGGATTTATATTTTTCATTTCCGTAAAGAGTGAATGAATTTTCTGGAATTTGAAGCTTCATAGATTTTGTGCTTGAAAGTAGAAACTAAGGATTTATTTAATCTTTGTGATATGATGGTTTCAATTTGCATTGTCAGATCCAAAACCAAGCTAAATGCAATTATCAGAAATCTTAGTCATGAAGTAGTGGAAATTTCATGTTGAAACTGTGATGAATACATGCAAGTGTTTAAGAAAATATAAAACCGTAAAGTATCCAATCCTAACAAAGCAAAATATCTTTGGTCCTTTACATCTGTAAGACTAAGCTAAGCTGGCGATTTCCACGCAGTATCTCAAATCTGGGGTTTTCAATTTCAATAAGTACCTGTACAAAAGTGAACAGACAGTTGCATGTATTCTATGAAGAACTGTACAAAATTCATTATTTAAAGCTTAAAAACATGAACAGACAGTTGCATTACCTTAAACCCCAACTTTTGGAACAATGCCAAGGCAGGCCCATTGTTTTCTTGTACTTCTACATAAAGATTTTTCACACCTGCATGCACAACTAATTCTTCACAACCCTTCTTATTTTAGCGTATAAAAGTTACTCTCACATAATGTTCATATTATATTACCTCTAGATTTTGAATATTCTATCGCAAAACACAACATGTTGCTTACAATACCCTTGTGGCGATATGAATAAGCAACACACACGTTTGAAATGCTACCAATATAACCTGTGCTTGATATTTTATTGATATAAAAACCAGAAGGCCGTCTCTGCACAAATTGTTAGTTAGAAAAGGATTCAAATACTCCAGGATGATCCAAACATATGATATTCAAATTAAGGGTATCTTACTTTTACTCCAGGATGATCCAAACATGTGATATCCAAATCAAGGGTTCCTTTGACACTTCCTCTGACGGTTCGTGTTACATCCTTTGAATGCTTCTTCACCTGTTCACTTACACCACACATCATAAGGGAAAGAAAGATGCTTCATCAAAATAAACCAAGAACAAGAATGCTTATACCGCGATGATGCATGCGTGGAAATGGCCGGGTCGTGGCTCCCTCCACCACTTCTTGTTCCAATCATATTCCTCCTACCCAAAGGGAATTCTAGTTAAGATTTTCTTTGAGGAACACTCCAAAGCACACAGTACAGAGTTATAAGCATAAACTCTTACCTGAATAGTGTCTACCCTCTTCCCAAAGGTTATAAATCTGGATAAAAAATAATAACCACAATTATAGCAGCATACAACTTTCATCCATTTGTGAATCAAAGCACATTATCGGGTTAGAAGAAGAAATCCAAATTCGTTTATTAAAAAAATGGAAGGTTCGATGATAATACCCTGACTTATTTTTCCATTTGAGAGAAGCTGCCATCTGCACGGAAACAGAATTGGTAAGAAAAGATTAAAAGAGAAGAAAAAAAAAGAAAGAAAGAAGACTTACCCAGTACTCTTCTTCAAGGAAGGCCTCCCTTGCAGTAAAATCACTAAATTCCAACTTTTCATGAGGACCCAGTTCTTCGGGCGAAGGCTGCTTCCTTTCAAGATGGAGAGAGCAGAAGCGGACATGTGGCTTTAGCACCAAAGGTTTCTTGGGATTCAAGAAATGCGAATCCCTATTCCCAAAAAACAAGAATGAACATTCGTAGGAAACAGAAAATGGGAGGTTAATAGTGGAAGGAAGCATGTTTAGAAACTATTCTCTAAATTAGAAACTATTGAACTTTTAAGAACTTTTATAAAGGCATCCAAAAACTAAAAAATATTAATCAAATAATTAAATGATGTAAATTACAAACCTATCCAAAAACTACTAAAACACTAATTAAAAAAAAAATTTAACAAAAATCAAACGGATTTATTTAAAAAAAATTAAAATCAATAAATTATAAACCTATCTAAAAGTTTAAAAAATTAAATTTACAAAACTATAAAAAAAACCAACAAAATTAATTACAAAATATTAAATACAAATTTGTTATATTAAATAAAAATAAAACAAAACAAATTAAAAAAATTCTAATTCTATAAATTATAAACCTATCCAAAAATTAAAAAAATAATTATATAAATCACAAACATATCCAAAAACTAAAGAAAATTATTTAAAAAATAATTAATTAAAAACATATTAAATTAAATAAATATAAATTTAAAAAAAAAAAACGTTGAAGGATTAGAGAGATTTCAAAACCTAACGAAAGATTTAACATTTTAAAACATTCAATCATGCAAATCAAATTCGTTCAAATCTCAAAATTTAACCATTCATCATATAATCTTACTATATCATCTCCTAAACCAAAATCGAACAAAGACAATGAACCAGCAAAGAGAAAGAAAATCAAAAGTGGACTAAGAAAGAGAAGAGAAGCAAAAGAGAAGGAAAAATATGGAGGACTTAAGAATTTGAAAAAAAGAAAACGAGAAAGGGAGATCAGGAAGAAGATTAAAGAAGAGAGATTAGGATTTTGAAAAGGATAAAATAATTATGGTAAAGATAATTTTTTTACGGAGGATACTTTTGTCAGTCAAAGAAAATAGGGAGGTACAGGGAGAAAGTGGTGAAGGTTCAGGGAGAAGCCCTCCTCCCTTTGTTCTTCAGAAGGTTTCTTGAACATATCTTTTTCCTCTATTTTCTAGCCATTTTCTTAACCTAACTAGGTAGTGAGAATTTTCTTAACCTAACTAGGTAGTGAGAGCTTGTGATTATGTATCTCAAGTTTTCCATTCCTATAACCATTCTCTCCTCTTATCCAGGATTTTTTGCTAATCTATGTTTCTCGAAACAATCTAGTTCGTCTTCTTAATGAGCTTTAATACAAATAACATGTTAAAAACTATAAATAATTTTAATAATAAAAATTATAAATTAAAAATGTTAAATTAAAAACAATGAAACCAAAGTAAAGAGTGGTTAATATTCTTTGCCTGTGAACCCTTATGACCTTATATGATTTGAATAAATAAGAATTAGTAGTCTGGGTAATACCCAATTTATATAAGGTAGAACAACCTTTTGGCCACTCTATAATAAAGTCATGCCATATTTAAAGCCACAAACCATTATTAAATAATTAATAATTAAATTTAAGTTGATATAGTAAAAAAGGCCATGATTATTATTTTATATAATTTACCATAAACGTTGTCCTCCTGAAGAACCCGTTCTCTCATACTATCTAATCACATTCTTTATTAATTACTCCAAACCCACCATACCCATCATGTATGTGAACAATTCATTACAGAATGACGGCAACAAAGAATAGATTATGTTAGGTTACTTTATCCAAATAACCCAATTCGATCTCGTTCTCTCATACTATCTAACCACATTCTTTATTAATTACTCCAAATCCACCATACCCATTGTGTATGTGAACAATTCATTACATAATAACGGCAACAAATGATAGATTCTGTTAGGTTACTTTATCCAAATAACTCAATTTGATCTCCTCTTTTCACTTCAACACTCGAACAACATAATTGAAAAGTATGTATGTATTATTGATTACGCAAAATATCAAAAATACAAGTATACTCTCTCAAAAGGAAGTCTATCTTTTTCTACTAGCTAATATGTCAAGTCAAAAGAAAATAACATCCTGAACAGAAATAAAAGAAGACTATTTATAGTGTCGCCTTATCGCGCTCTATCCTTTCTCATAACCCAATATGCTTCTATTAATTATCGTTCGGTATTAGCGTATATATTTGTTTGGCCTTTGATCTCATCCTCCCTTTCAGCTATCGTTCGGCCTCTACTTCCCTCCTCCCTTCTGGATACCGTTCGATCTATACTTTCCCCTTGCCTTACCGTTCGGCTTCTCCTCTCATACTGTTCGACCTCGCTTCCCCCTGTCTCTTTGTTCGGCCTCACTTCCCCCTTGCCTTACTGTTTTGCTTCTCCTCTTATGCATCGTTCGGTCTCACTTCTCCCTGCCTTACCGTTCGATATTAGGTTAATTCCCTCATCTTTTAAGGACAGGAGCCCCAATTGTTTTCCTGACATTCCAGAACATAAAGCAGTGATCTCTACTATTTCTCTCCTCAATTGTTACTCCAAAGTAACATCATCCCAAAGTAAACTAGGAAATTCCAAAGCCACTTTATTTAGAACTCCATAACCAAGACGCTAAACAAAAGAACATTTCCACTGTGGCAAAGGTGGGTAAAACTATATAGTTTCAGCCTTCAAACAACCAAGTAGAACAGTAACAAGAACAACATCACCAAAGAACTCATTGCCATTTGCTGTAGAAACTTTGACTTTATAACTTTGACCAGGCTCCTTGATACCATATGACACCTTTGTTACCACATGGTTCAAGGGAATTGTAATCCCTTCTCCTAGATACTCAACAACGGAACTGTAACCCCCTTTAATCATACAATGATTGTCTTCCAAAACCCCCATACACATTATTTTGATTCCAGTAGGGAAGACAACATCGTTAAGTGAAACAGCACAACCATACTCCAAGTGAGCAAAGTGTTAATCCATAACCCTCCTCTCCTGAGGGCTCAAAATCTCCTCATCAAGCTTTTTTTTCACAGAATTGTCCCTATTGGCATCAAATGGTCTATCTGCAAAATTGTTTTGTTCAGTTTCTTTATTGCTTACGATGCGTGCAGTACGCCGAACTTGAGGCCATATTCTAAACCGTCTTCAAGAGACATTTTCATAGCTTGTTCACTCTTCTGAGCAACAACCAATACCATATTCTCTATAAGGGTATTATATTCAGCTTCAAGTGCTTCATCCATATCTGCAGGAACTTTTTGTTTTGTCACTATGTCATAGCGAGGACGATCACTATTCCATATTGTCAACTCAAGGCCCAACTGTTCGCTCAGTAGCCCCCGTAGCCTCAACACCAATTATAACGCTAGCTCCAAGATCGATAGAGACACAGAGTGAGGAGTGATCTAGTTTTCCCGATGCTTATGGCACCAGGATCTCAAACTCCTGGATGTACTCGTCGACGCTCCCCTCCGTCGTACCGCTACCGTTTTCTCAAGAACGGTGCCCTGATTTAGTTCGCCAAACCTCCGCGTCAAAGCGTCGGTGAACATCCTCCAAGTTGGATGCCTGTTTTTCTTCCGCTAGAAGCATAACCAATAACTCGCCAAACCTCCCTCATGCATCTATAGACGAGCTTCATCTTCTCCTTCTTCGTCACGCTCTGGAGGTCGAAGAATTTCTCTGTCTGTGTGATCCAACGCATGGGATTCGCACCTTCAAATGTAGGTAGTTCAACGTGTTTCCTCCAAATGCGTTGAATTTATCCTCTGTCTTCTTCTGATTGCTCCTCTGAGTTTTTCGACGGTTATCGTTCGTGTCCAAGATTGACAGAATCACGACGATAATGCCCTAAGATCAAGGTGAGAGTTCACGAAGAGCGTTCCTCACCGTTCAGTTTAGATCTTAGGAGTTCACTAGGAGCATGCCCTAAGATCAAGGTGAGAGTTCACGAAGAGCGTTCCTCATCGTTCGGTTTAGATCTTAGGAGTTCACTAGGAGCGTTCCTCACCGTTCAGTTTAGATCTTAGGAGTTCACTAGGAGCGTGCCCTAAGATCAAGGTGAGAGTTCTCGAAGAGCGTTTGTCACCGTTCGTTTTAAATCTTAGGAGTTCACTTGGAGCGTTCCCTAAGATCAAGGTGAGAGTTCACAAAGAGTGTTCCTAACCGAGCGGTTTAGATCTTAGGAGTTCACTTGGAGCGTGCTCTAAGAGCAAGGTGAGAGTTCACGAAGAACGTTCCTCACCATTCGGTTTAGATCTTAGGAGTTCACTTTGAGCGTGCCCTAAGATCAAGGTGAGAGTTCACGAAGAGCGTTCCTCACCGAGCGATTTCGATCTTAAGAGTCCACTTAGATCGTGCCCTAAGATTAAGGTGAGAGTTCACAAAGAACATTCCTCATCGTTCGGTTTAGATCTTAGGAGTTCACTAGGAGCGTGTCCTAGAATCAAGGTGAGAGTTCACGAGGAGAGTTCCTCACTGTTCGATTTACATCTTACGAGTTCACTCTACAGAGTCATAAACACGGATTGTAATGAGTTCAAAACAGTTTTAAACATAAAAGCTTGTACCACTTGAGCAATAGCTCAAATTTAGGCTCTCTTAATCACACAGAACCAAGTTCAAAGCAATCAAATATTTAAAAAAAATATGCCAAAACATACTAAATTTTATATTACACAATATCTCTAACTCAACAATTTAACCTGAAACACAATAACAATAATATTTTCACATGTCAAGATCACACAAAAGCAAGCTTTGCCTTTGAAAGTGAAAGAATGGGCTACTAGTAGGACAAAAGGCAACCAAAATCCCTTGCTATTGCTATTGAATCTGGTGTTAATCAATAATTCACACAATTCGTCATGCAATCATACAAAGTACATATAACTTATAGTGCAATTATTTCCTTTACCTAAGAGACAGGGTATTGATGATGAACTTCTTGCCAACACCCTTCACCTGCCGTGCGGTTCGGTTGAACCGATCCATGAAGTCTCTCAGGTCTTCCTTTTTTCCCTGTTTGATTTTAGTAAGCTCCATGTAGGTAAGGTCTTGCGTCTTACTGGAAGCGAACTGTTGTTCAAATAGGCGTCTCAAAGTTGCAAAATTATCAATGGTCTTGGGACGAAGAAAGTGAAACCATTCCAAAGCTTCTCCTTTAATTGACAGGGAAAAAACCCTGCACCAAACCCTTTCACTGGGTGAATAGATTGCCATGGCGTCAGCAAATGACCTCAGGTGCTCATTCGGGTCCCCTAATCCATCATACCTTTCCAGAATTGGGAGCGCCCTTTCCGACATTTGCTCTTCCATGACTGCAGTTGTAAAGGGATGAAATGTTCTGGCCCGAGCGACATGAACCAGACGGGTAGGACTCCTCCGGGAACTGTCTTTCCCTTAATCATTGCCTTCCTGATTAGAGTCCGGGAATTCCACTATGGGTGTCCGAGTGGGTGCAACCGACCTTTGACTAGGCGGGGCCTTCCGCCCTGCGTCACAGTCCCTACTTGCTGCTTCCCGCTCGGCCCTTAGAGTTTCAATTTCAGCCTGCATGGCTTCCATTTTCCTCTGCATCTCCTGCATAAACGCCATTGGGTCTTGAGCCATCCTTATGGTCTTGTTAGGGTGTCTTCGAAAATCCTCGGTCCCACGGTGGATTCCCAATGTTTGTGCTGAAATGGGACGAGGGTCGAACGTCCTCCTATCGCTGCCAAGCATCTTTCTGTTGCTGCCAGGCGTCTTGCTTCTCCAAGCTCCAGTTATCCGAACACCGAAAGGGAGGGGCGACCTGCAGAAGACACTCCAACGCTCAAGTCGAAATTTTTCTCAGTAGGCCTTTTATAATTTAGTAGTGAGTAAAACGTAAACTTACCTTGAATGCTAAACCCTTATTTACAGAGTTTAAAGGAATTTGACCAACTAGTTTACCTTCAACTGTTCCGTTATCACATTTATTTATGCATTAATTCTACTCAATTGTTTTCAAATCAAACTTCATCCATGGCGTCTCTTCTCCGTGCAACGGTATCTCCATCTTCCCCTTAACTCCGCAACCCACGCGCCACCCCAAATCCATAGTGCTCCTAACCCTAAACATCAAACCCCAAAAACCTTCGCGCCACGTTACGGTGCGCGCCGAGGTGAAAGAGACCGCCGCAACCGCCACTTCCTCGGACGAGAAGATCCGTGAAATCCTCCGCAACCGCGACTATGATAAGATGTTCGGATTCAGCATAGACATCGATTCCTTCTCGATCCCTAAAGGCCTCTCGAAAGAAACTATTCGTCTGATCTCGTCCCTGAAAAAGGAACCTCAATGGATTCTGGAATTCCGTATGAAGGCATTTGAGAAATTTCTGTCCATGAAAGTCCCTACCTGGTCCGACAACAGCTACCCTCCTATCGATTTCCAGGATATCTGCTACTACTCGGCTCCCAAGAAGAAACGCCCTCTGCAATCCCTCCAAGAAACCGATCCCAAACTCCTCAGTTACTTCGACCTGCTCGGCGTCCCTCTCAACGAGCAGAAGCGTCTTACCAACGTCGCCATCGCCACCACCCACCGCGAAACCCTCGAGAAGGCCGGTGTCATATTCTGCTCCATCTCCGTTGCTATTAAGGAGTATCCCGAGTTAGTCCGCAAGTACTTAGGGAGGGTCGTGCCCTCCGATGACAACTACTACACCGCGTTGAACTCCGCCGTCTTTAGCGACGGGTCGTTCTGCTACATTCCCAAAGACACCAAGTGCCCGATGCAGATCTCCACCTACTTCAGAATCAACGCGCTGGAAACGGGGCAGTTTGAGCGGACTTTGATCGTTGCTGACGACAGGAGCTTTGTGGAGTATTTGGAAGGGTGCACTGCGCCGTCCTATGACCGGAACCAGCTCCACGCGGCGGTGGTGGAGTTATACTTTGGGGAGGGGGCGGAGATAAAGTACTCCACGGTGCAGAATTGGTACGCTGGGGATGAGAATGGGAAAGGTGGGATTTACAATTTCGTGACGAAGAGAGGAGTGTGTGACGGGTCGCGGTCGAAGATATCGTGGACGCAGGTGGAGACGGGTTCTACGATCACGGGTTCTGGAATTTGTAACTAAACATCACAACAATGGAAACTCCACGACTAGTCATTAATCACCATCGATTTTAGACGTTTCTTATCTTATAATGAATGTTGTTATCTCCAGTATATACTACAATTTGTACTCTTATCACCTTAAATGGTGTGAGTTTAGAAATAACTTGTTAAATGTAAAATTCAGAACGAAGCATCGACATAGTTTTAATATGCAAGTATAAGATCTTTCTCATCGTTTCTTGTAAATTAACATCTATTTAATATTTTATTTTAGTAATTTTATTCTATTAAAATGGAATGTTATTTTACCTAATGTTTTAGTATATGTAAAATAAATTGATTTTACTTATTTATTTATAGTAATAATTAAAATTTTCACATATTTTACTAATTATTATTATAAAAATAATAATTAAATTGTAAAGTGTTAACTTATTATTGAATAAACAAATAAATTAAACTTCTAAAACATTACAAATTACAAATATAATTGGACACTATTATTGTTTTTTTAAACATCAAATTGTCATCATGTATGATTTGAAATAAAAAAATAATTATAGTAAATCAATAATAAAAAATGATAAAAATTAGGCTTAAATGCTTACTTCGTTCTCAAGGTAGATTTTTGTTTAGTATCCGGTTTTAAAAATGAAGACATTGGGTCCTATGTTATGAAAAATGTATGAATAAGCTTGTCCGTTAAGTTGACAACAACAACGTTAAGTTCATATGGCTATACTTTTTCTCTTCTCTATTCTGCTGTCCAGCTTTTTCTCTTTCTTGTTCAGGTTTTTCTTTGATAATTTGTTGAACTTATTCTTTTTTGTGGACCTTCTTTTTATATTTTTCATAACATAGAGATCCAATGTCTTCATTTTTAAAACCGAGTACTAAACAAAAATTCACCTCTTAACATGGAAACGACATAAACATTTAAGCCTAAAAATTATTATTAGTGAATTATAAGTTAATTTATCTCTAATTCAGTTATAATATGTTTAACCTCTAAGTTAGGCAAGTCAACCCATATAACATTTTTGACACCTTTAAGATGAAGAGTAATTAATTTCACTTACTCTTCGGAATAAATGGATCCTATTCCGTCTTTCTCTTTATATATCAATGTATGTTTTCAAATATCATTACTTAAATTTATTATTATATGTTAAGTAAACATATAAATTAATTTTGCATTCAATAATTATTCAATGAGAATTATAAATAATTTGTTTTTTTATAATATTAAATTTTAACTGTACAGATACTGTTAATTATTCTAATTTACATCATCAAATTTATATCTTTTTTTGATAATCATTTCAAATAATTTTTCTAGCATCCCACTGGTCATTACGATATTATTAGTCAAGAAAAGATAACAAAAAATTTACATAATATTTACATTATCATTTAAAGTTTTTATATATTTATGAATATAAAAAACTAAAACTATATAAATAATGCATAAATACATTTATTATTTTTTATATTTTTGGCCTAGTTAAGATTTTCCTCATGTAATATTATCTAATTTTATGTAATACACTATTATTATAAATCATAAACAACATTCAAACACACAATATAAGATAAGATATTGTTTATAAAATTTCGTTTATATATATATTACACATTTTAATCACATCTTATCTATATACTTCAATGAATATAAGTTCAGCTTATTCATTTAATCAACATTAAAATCAAGTGTATAGTAAAATTAGCCCAATGAGTACATGTTAATATCAATTTTTATATTTGACTTTATTTTCGAAAGACGCATGTATTTAACTATACTCAAACATTTATACTAATTACACTACATTCATTAAACTGTCATCACAACAAAATGAATGGATGTTTTTCTACCCATGTTACACCATAAATTTCATTGACTTACCAAACACATTTATTTTTCACACAAAAAATTAGATTATATAAACTTATTCAACTCTCATCCCATGATATTTTTATTTAGGTTTAATCATTTAGAACATCCCTATTTTTGTAGGATTTTCTCAATTAGGTCCTCGTATTATAAATGTTCTCAATTAGGTCCCTTATTGTGAAAAATTGAATCTATTTAGACCTTGCCGTTAGTTTCGCACTAACACCATTAAAGGGGTGACACGTGTCAGTTTGTGGTTTTTTTGAATTTTTTAATTATTTTTTTAATTACTTTTATTTTTATTTTTTATTTATTTTTAATTTTTTTTAAATACCACGTGTCAAACTAATATTATGCCACGTGGCAATGGCAGTGTGACATGGCACTGACAGTGCCACGTGTCATTGTCAGGCTACGTGTCATTTCATTAGTTTCAATTTGGTCCCTGTATTTTTATTGTGTCTCAAGTTGATCCCTAAATTATGTTATTTTGTCTCAATTTAATCTTAATTTTAAAAATTAAACAATTTTTTTCCTCCTCAAATTCAAACAAAATTTAACAAATATTTTTATTAAAATTGATATTTTTATTAAATATTTTAACAAGATGAAGTTTAATTATATTTATATTTACTTAATCATATAAATGTTAATTATGTTATTTAAATATATCTATAAGGATTTAAAAAAAGTGACATATCATGTTGGTGTGAAACAAAGAAAAAAACTTTCACTACGAAAACATGTTATGTCACTTTTTCTTCTTTCACACCACTATGCAATGTCACTTTTTTTTTTAAATCCTAATAGATATATTTAAATAACATAATTAACATTTATATGATTAAGTAAATATAAATATAATTAAATTTAATCTTGTTAAAATATTTAATAAAAATATTTGTTAAATTTTGTTTGAATTTGAGTAGGAAAAAAATTGTTTAATTTTTAAAATTAAGACTAAATTGAGACAAAATAACAGGGATCAAATTGAGACACAATAAAAATACAGGGACCAAATTGAAACTAATGAAATGACATATAGCCTGACAATGACACGTGGCACTGTCAATTCCATGTCACACTGTCATTGCCACGTGGCACAATATTAGTTTGACACGTGGCATTTTAAAAATTTTATTTTAAAAAAATTAAAAATAAATAAAAAAATAAAAATAAAAGTAATTAAAAAAATAATTCAAAAATTCAAAAAAACCACAAACTGACACGTGTCACCCCTCTAACGGTGTTAGTGCGAACTAACGGCAAGGTCTAAATTAATTCAATTTTTCATAATAAGGAACCTAATCGAGAACATTTATAATACGAGGACCTAATTGAGAAAATCTTACAGAAATAGGGATATTCTAAATGATTAAACCTTTTATTTATGTGTTTTTAATTTTAAAGAGTTATGATATATCCTTCGCGAGTCCCATTCTTGCAAAAATACACAAACTCAATTTAAAAATTAATAAATTATAATCAATTATCGATTAAACTATAATAATTTTCAAATACAATATATTAACTACACATAAAAATACAGTGTAGATATAATAACACTACAGTGAAAGATATAAACAATTTTCATCATTTAAAAATATTTAAAAACTTACTTTTTAAATTTTATAAAATACTTTCTCCCTCAATTATCATTAGTTTGTCGATTAAACATCTTAAATTTTCAATTTAATAATTTTCATTTAACGAGAACTTGCTCACCCAATAACTTTACATAATTCATAAATTTTGCAAGAGATAACAAAAAATCTAATTATTTTAAACTAAAATTTTTCTTCATTTCTTTTACTTAACATAAGCTATTTTGTTATAAAACAATACCGACTTAAACTAATATAACTTGAAATATTTTATTTTTTCTCTACTAAAATGTATAACATATCGATTTCATTATTCAAACAGAACAATTTTCATATGTTCAAATAAAACATAATTATCGAATAAAATCAAACGTTACGAGTACATCATCTTCACATCTAAACCATCTATACTGCGTTACTGTCATAACTTAACTAGCTACAACTTTAATAGAAAACTGAACTTATATAAAATGTTCTAATGAATGATTTCAACGTACCTTATTATTATAAACAAAGATATTTATCTTTGTTATAGAAGGATCACGTGCAAACTTCCAACCTCTATGAAAAACTTTCCAAAATCAACTATAAAAAATTAACAATTTTTTTAATCAACTAAACTTACTTTATTTTTTTATCAAGATTCCTAAGGAAGACTATGATGTACAAATAACATAAAGACAAAATATTTTTGGACATTTTTGTGAAATAAAAATCTAAGAGTTCTTTTTTTTTCTTCTATTTATACATTTTGTATACTTCATTCAATTTATCACTTATACTCTTAAACAACTTAAAATGTAGTTACAATTTTATCTTTCTAATGTATCACTACAAATATTTAAAAACTACTTTCAATTTTGTTTTCGATATTGAAAAAATTAATTAACATCATAGATAATTAACAAAATGATCAAATTAATAATAATTTATTTTACATCAATTTACGCAATATAAAATAATATTTATTTTTCTTTAAACCATTATATTTATGTTATTCTTTTAAAATCGAAAATTAAAATTATATTTTTCTCAGAATTTTCTTAAGTTCCTTTCTTTTTTAAAAAAACAATTACAAAAAAGTCGGCATTCAGAAAATTGAAGTCCAACCTGTTTTATAGTGGCAGTAAGCATTGTGCATATTTTAAAATTCGGTCCCTAATAAATAAGTCCAAAGAAAAATAAATAAAGTGTGAGGGTCTATGCAGGAATTTTTTTATTTAAATTGGTTTTATTTTTCAAAGAGATAAATCTATATAAATTGAGCACAGGCATCCCCTCTGGTCCATTTTTGTTCCTATTAAATATTTAATTAAACTTTTATTTTTCTGGAAGCAATTATGGTCTTGTAACTCTTGGCAATTCTCGTCCACATCGCTATCAATTTCTTCTTTTACAAGAAAACACGTGCAACTTTTGCATTCAACATTTTGACGTAAGAATTTAAATAAAAAAGATTATTTTTAAAAATATCGAATATAGTATAAAACTATATAAGATTAATCTTTCTTTATGTTAAATGTATACATAGTCCTCTGTTTATAATAAAAAAATATAGATTAAATTTAAAATACAAATAAAAAAATGATAATAAATTAACTAAAAATAAAAAATAAAATAATATATTCAATATTCACTTTTAAAGTTTTAAATTTAAAATTTACTGATTTTGGAAAAATTAAAGTTGCACGCTGAGGACACACCTGGGAAAGAACCAAATTTTCAGTTTCCTTTAATTATCTGTGTGAAACCTGTTGATACGTAAAGATAAAAATGCAGAATGTGATATGTCTATATTAAAAATGAATTAAACTTGACTTTATAGCCTTACATACCGAAAACTGATTACAGTTACGCATAAGGCGCATGACTCTTATACTTAAATTTGATTTATTCAAAACTAACTGAACTTTTAAAACAGTAACTTTTAATTTTAAAACCCTTAACACACAAAACCAAACCTCATCATGCCGTCTCTTCTCCGCTGCAACGGCCTCTCCATCTCCCCCTCACCTCCGCAACCCACGCGCCACCTCAAATTCATTGTCCCTTCCACCCTGAACATCAAACCCTCAAAACCTTCGCGCCACGTTACGGTGCGCGCCGAGGTGAAGGAGACCGCCGCAACCGCCTCTTCCTCCGACGAGAAGATCCGTGAAATCCTCCGCAACCGCGACTATATTAAGAAGTTCGGATTCAGCATACCCATCGATTCCTTCTCGATCCCTAAAGGCCTCTCCAAAGAAACTATTCGTCTGATCTCGTCCCTGAAAGAGGAACCTCAATGGATGCTGGAATTCCGCTTGAAGGCATTTGAGAAATTCCTGTCCATGAAAGTCCCTACCTGGTCCGACAACAGCTACCCTCCTATCGATTTCCAGGATATCTGCTACTACTCGGCTCCCAAGAACGGAGACTCTCTGAATTCCCTCGAAGACGCCCATCCCGAACTCTTCCCCTACTTCGACAAGCTCGGCGTTCCTCTCAGCGAGCAGAAGCGTCTCGCCAACGTCGCCGTCGACGCCGTCCTCGACAGCGTCTCCATCGCCACTACCCACCGCAAAACCCTGGAGAAGGCCGGGGTCATATTCTGCTCCATCTCCGACGCTATTAAGGAGTACCCCGAGTTAGTCCGCAAGTACTTAGGGAGGGTCGTGCCCTCCGATGACAACTACTACGCCGCGTTGAACTCCGCCGTCTTCAGCGACGGTTCGTTCTGCTACATTCCCAAAGACACCAAGTGCCCGATGCAGATCTCCACCTACTTCAGAATCAACGCGCTGGAAACGGGGCAGTTTGAGCGGACTTTGATCGTTGCCGACGACAGGAGCTTTGTGGAGTATTTGGAAGGGTGCACTGCGCCGTCCTATGACCGGAACCAGCTCCACGCTGCGGTGGTGGAGTTGTACTGTGGGGAGGGGGCGGAGATAAAGTACTCCACGGTGCAGAATTGGTACGCTGGGGATGAGAATGGGAAAGGTGGGATTTACAATTTCGTGACGAAGAGAGGAGTGTGTGACGGGTCGCGGTCGAAGATATCGTGGACGCAGGTGGAGACGGGTTCTGCGATCACGTGGAAGTATCCGAGTGTTGTGTTGGAGGGAGATGATAGTGTTGGGGAGTTCTATTCTGTTGCTTTGACGAATAACTATCAGCAGGCTGATACGGGGACCAAGATGATACACAAAGGGAAGAACACAAGGAGTAGGATTATCTCCAAGGGTATATCCGTTGGACATTCCAGGAACTGTTATAGAGGGCTGGTTCAGGTTCTGTCCAAGGCGGACAATGCGCGAAACTCTTCGCAGTGTGACTCCATGCTTATTGGGGACAATGCAGCTGCCAATACCTATCCTTACATTCAGGTGTGTAGTAGCATGCCTTTGTACTTTTCTTGTGTGTTTTGTCTGTCTTGCTGGAATGATTCTAGGTAGGTTGTTTTCATAAACAAAGTGGAATTATGTGATTTATGTAGCTGACTTTACCTACTGGAATAGGCTTTTGTTGTAGCTGTTGGTTGGAATCAGAGAAAATGTTTAGTTTTGTGTGGATAGAATAGGAAGGGGTGAATGCACGAGGATAAACAATAGTATAGAACTAAGGAAATCATTATTTTGGACTTAAGAATTTAAGATAGGAATTGGCCTTGATGGTATTGGAGTTTATATCTAAGCTTGTTGTTTATCTTAACCGTTAAGCAGAACCCACACTAATATATGGTCTTGTGAAACTTCACATTAAAAAATGTTGAATCCTCAATGAGAGCGAATGTACCGGAGATTTAGTATAATCAAATTAAGTAGAGAGAGGATTTGTAACGTTGAATCAGACTTAGACCGAGACTTTGGTCTATCTCTTTGTTGTTGGTTTGAAAAAAAAACAGCAGGTCATCAGTTTTTTGGAGTTATTCCCTGCCCCACCTAATCCGCATTACTTCCCATTTTCTTTTGTCTTTCTTTATTTTCTCCCTGCTTCCATATCTGTCATGATACTTTTGTTTTGCTAAAGCAATCACGATTACTTTGTAGGTGAAAAATCCAACGGCAAGAATTGAACATGAAGCCAGTACATCTAAAATTGGAGAAGATCAACTGTTCTATTTTCAGCAAAGGGGAATAGACTATGAAAAGGCAATGGCCGCAATGATCTCTGGCTTTTGCCGTGATGTCTTCAATGAGCTTCCTGATGAATTTGGTTCCGAGGTGAACCAACTCATGAGCTTGAAGCTTGAGGGCTCGGTAGGTTAAACAGTTTGTTAAGCACATTATTTGGAATTTGCTCAGGCCATTTGTTCTTGAAGTTGTACAAGGCCATAGAGGTGCTGCATTCCGAAGGATGTGTACATGCTGTATATAGATGTTGTCTTCTAGTTTACCACAAAAGGGCCCTCAAGCATTACCAATTTTCTACCTTAATAAGTAATCACTGTAATCCTATAATTTTGTTTTGTGGATTTACTCTGGATTACCACTTGTTTAATATAAATCAGTGTTTTAGAGGTATTGACAGTCTATCTGTTAGTTTCATGGCTTCAGCAGGTACTGGTGGTACATAATCACTTCCTTTAACGAGGAAAAGACATCCCACGTTGCCATAATAAATTAATATCCCTGTAGTCTATTTCTACATTTACAGCCTGACTTTTCAGCGTTCAGTAATTCTGTCAAACCATAATATCAGAATTAGTTCTAAATATGTAGATCCTGACAAACATGTTATACCGAAATAAAAATGGAAAGTTAACAAGATGATACAATGGTAAAATCAAAAAATTGGTGCCACCTTTGGCTTTAGCAAAATTCTAGTATAAATAACATCAAAATGGTCCTTGTCAGTTGTTTTAACATCAAGTTGAACAATTTCTGGGTATTTATCATCAGAGGACCAAACTGTTGAGTAATGACAATGGTATCTTCGGAAGATCAAAATGGATGTTTACTGTATTAGAAATGATAAATGCTAGAGAGTTTAGTTTGCACACACAGAACATTTCCTTTGTTTTTTAATCTTCATTCATATTTGATCAAATGTTCTCTCTCTTTTGTTTTTATTTTTTAGGTTGAAATACGATTCCTAGTTAGGCTGGTCCTTCTTTTTCAGATATTTGGTAGAAATATTGCGTACTTGAATTCATTTGGAGCATGTCAATCTGTGATTTGTTTTTGGAAGAGGTTGCATGCATTCCTGAATTAATCCTTGAATTTAATGACAAATAGTTCTCCCCATTGTCATTGAGGATGTTAAAAAAGAAGTTCTAGGCCATGAAAATGTGACAAACTATTTGACCGTAATTCTACAAGAGGGACAACTGTTCTACTTGTCATTCTTTAAAGCGCCAAAGTTTATGTAAAAAGATAATAAAAATACAAAGAAAATTTATGTTGAGGTGGGAGAAATAGGATAGGAAGATAGTTTGGATCAATGAGAAAATATGTGTAAATCAATGGAAGATGGTGGACTGGGCATAAGAGAATTAGGAAAATTCATTATAGTTTTGTTGGTAAAATGGAAATGGAGGTTAGAAACAGAAAAACAAGAATTTTGGAAGGATGTATTAGCATCTAGATATAGCTCGTGGAAGAACATAAGACTTCAAAACTCAACAAAGGAAAAGTTATGGTGGTGGAAAGATTAATAATTATTAAATATATTGACATACAACGGTTGAATTTAAAATTCATGTTACCAACAACGATAAAGGACAACGCTAAATTATTCCCATCTTTAATAAGACAACAATAGTTTAAACTCTAAAAAGAAACATAGGAAAAAACAACATATTCAACTTCCGCACAGAACAAATTCCAAGTCCTCATAATTATTTAAAAAAAAAAACCATTTGTTTAATGCATATAATAAACTTAATTGTAATTAGTTAGGCCATGACTGCAATTCATTTTGTCTGCAAAGTTCAGAGATCACGAGGTAGTGGTTTGAGACTAATGTTACTTTTGATGATATTTATTTATTTTTAGAGATGTTTGACTAGATGTTTGACCTATTGTGTAGATTGAATCTAGCCAAAGAAAAAAATAAGCATTAATGATGGGTTTTTTTAATTTTTTTTTTTACTTGAATGTTGATGGTTAAGTCGTAGTTTGATCCAAATATGCATAAAAAAGGAAAATTTATAAAAGATTACTTGTGGTATTGTCTTTCTGATTCTTTATTTATTTTTTATTTAGTGTAAGAGTTGTGAAGAATCACGTAGATCATGAGTTGTACAAGATTCATATTTAAGTCTTATGAATGAAAAAAAAAATGAAGTTACAACTTTAGGAGGAAGCAAGCATATGCGGTGTGCAGTGGCACAACACATCAAAACCAACACCAACGTAGTTACCAGCTTTTCTTTTTCTATCTCCCACGATGCTTTTTCACTTTTCCTATCTACCAACCAATCTCTCACTCTCAGTCCCCCTCTATTTTTTATTTATTTATAAAATTACAATAAGAGCAAAACTTACCTAGAAATGTAAAACAATTTTCTTTTTTATGTTAATGGACTATAATTTTATGGTTTTATTCGGTTATTGTTATATTGCCATGATTTTTTTTTTTAATTTGAATTGGATTGAGTTTACTTGTTAAATCGGATCAAACTGGATTATCCGTTTTTACAGAGTGCTAATTAAACGATTAAAGTAACAATCTTACAAGGTTGAAGTTGTAGTTGTTGTCGCTTCCCGTGATTATGAAGGTTGTCAATTAATGGTTAATTCATTGGCATCAGAGGAATATAGAATGGACCCACCATATACAAAAATAAAGAAAAAGAAAAATACTTTGCCATGAGATATCAGATTCTGAGTTCAGTTAAGAAGCTCACGTTATGTGATTTCTTTTTTGACAAATGCTTTGGTGGCGTTAACGTGAAGGCTATGAAAAATCATTCTCCCACATTACAAAAGAACGTCAACAACACCACTTGCTTTTCTTCCATTTCAAACTTCCTTGCTGTCACATTGTGTTCTGGTTTTCCTTGTAGTTGCAAAGTTTGAAGCTTTTCCCCATAACTTGTTACCCAGATAAGTTTATTTCTCTTCCCAAATTCTGGGTTTTGTTTGACCTTTTCTGAAGTCTGTCTGTGAAATGGAATTTGTATTCGCTCAAACAAATAATAATTGAGAGAGAAGGATACGTCTGTGTTGAATGTTTGTGTCACTTGAACCATTATGGTAAGAGGACAACGCAGTCAATTTTCACTGGCACCATTTTGAGATTTTGAACTTGTTCCGATTAAAGATTTTTTCTTCAACTTTCACATGGGCTTCACATAGGAGGCTATGTTCTATCAATTTGGTTATGTTGTTGTTATGTTATCCACCGTTTCCTTGAGTTTTGGATGATGCCATGTTAATTATATCTGAAGGTCTCTCATGTTAGATTGCCTTTATATTTGTTTTCTTTTTGGTATACCTTGTTATTGGTTTTATTGTGTTCTTGGTTTGACTGGAATAAATTGAGTTGTGTTTGTGTGAGAGTGGGAAAATGAGAAAGAAAACAAAGCAAGTAGGAGAAATAAGAGAGGATAGTAAAATGGGAGATAGCAGTCCCAAAACATATGATAATGATACTATGGTGTTCATTTCCATGTCTCAAGAATTTAAGAATGAGGGAAACAAGCTGTTCCAGAAGAGGGATGTTGAAGGAGCAATACTAAAATATGAGAAAGCCCTGAAGTTACTTCCGAGAAATCATATTGATGTGTCCTATCTGCGGAGCAACATGGCTGCATGCTATATGCAAATGGGAGTCAGTGAGTTCCCAAGGGCTATTCATGAATGTGATTTGGCTCTGGAAGTGACACCCAAATATAGTAAAGCACTGTTGAAGAGAGCAAGGTGCTATGAAGCTTTAAATAGGCTGGATTTAGCTCTAAGAGATGTCAGCACTGTTCTAAAGAAGGAACCAAATAATGTCATGGCATTAGAGATCTCAGAAAAGGTGAAAAATGCACTTGAGGAGAAAGGATCAAGAGTTAACGATACAATAATTGAGTTGCCTCCAAATTATGTCGAACTTCCTAGTGCTTTGACTCCAGAAAAGGTAGTGAAAGAGAATATGCGCAAGAAGAAGGGCTATAAAGAGGAAAAGAAGGCTCCTAATGACAAAATTCTAGAAAGGAAAACCGAGGAGAAGAAGACTGAGGGCTGCATTGTGGTTGTTGAGAAGAAGATCAACACATCGAAGAAGAAGAAGGCCAAGGAAAAAAATGATGAGAAGAAGGCTGATATAAAGGAAGTTATAGAGGAAAGAAGTAATGGTAGAAGGGAACATGTTCCTAACAAAACAGTTAAACTTATTTTTGGTGATGATATAAGATGTGCTGAACTGCCTATCAAATGTAGCCTCTTCCAGTTAAGAGAAGTTATTCAAGATCGATTTTCGAGCCTAGGAGCTGTTCTTGTCAAATACAGGGACCAAGAAGGTGATTTAGTCACAATCACTTCTGATGATGAATTAAGAAGGGCCGAAATAGGATCTCATAGTTGTATCAGACTGTACATCGTAGAAGCCACTCCTGAGCAGGATCCACTTTTTGAGAAATTTAAAGTGAAGGAGGGGGAAGTTGTTGGCCTTAACATTGCAGTTGAGAATGGCTGTGTGGGAAAAGCAAATGGAATTGCTAGCTCTTCTTGCATTGAGGAGTGGATAATTCAGTTTGCCAAATTGTTCAAGAACCATGTTGGTTTTGAGTGTGACAGATATTTGGATTTTCACGAACATGGTATGAAGCTCTATTCCGAGGCTATGGAGGAGACGGTTACAGGCGAAGAAGCACAAGGCCTATTTGACATGGCTAGAGATAAGTTCCAAGAGATGACTGCTCTTGCATTGTTCAACTGGGGAAATGTTCATATGTCTAAGGCAAGGAAAAAGATATATAAAACAGAAGACTCTTCTAAAGAGCATCTATGCGAACTGATCAAGAGTTCATATGAATGGGCGCTGGAAGAGTATTCAAAGGCAGAAGAAAAATATGATGCAGCCATTAAAATTAAGTCAGATTTTTATGAAGGATTTTTGGCTCTGGGGCTGCAGAAGTTTGAGCAAGCAAAACTTTTGTGGTATTATGCACTCAATAGTAATGTAGACTCATTAACATGGCCTTCCGCTGAGGTTCTCCATCTTTACAACAATGCTGAAGAAAATATGGAGAAAGGAATGCAGATATGGGAAGAATCTGAAAAGCAGAACTTGAGTAAAATGTCTGATTCAAATTATTCTATATTCGATTTGCAGAACATGGGGTCTGATGGGGTTTTTAAAAGTATGCCCTCAGAAGAACTTGCAGCACAGGAGGCACATATGAGGTCTCAAATAAATCTCCTATGGGGTACCATTCTGTACGAACGCTCAATTGTGGAGTTCAAATCAGGGCTACCTATGTGGCATGAAACTCTTGCGGCTTCAGTTGAGAAATTTGAACTTGCAGGAGCTTCTCCAACAGATATAGCTGTAATTTTGAAGAACCACTGTTCAAATAATACTGCAGTAGATGGTATGTTTTCAAGACACTAAAAACTTTTTCACTGGCAGGTTTTGCCTTTAAAATTGACATAGCTAATACTATAGATTCATACATGTTAACTTTTTCACGGGCAGGTCTTGCCTTCAAAATTGATGAAATAGTAGAGGCATGGAAGGAGATGTACAAAGCTAAAATGTGGAAGAGTGGAGTTCCATCATTTCGTTTGGAACCCTTATTCAGAAGGCGAGTTTCAAAAACTTATCATGCCTTTGAGCTTGCATGAGTTGAATATGTTTCTTCGAGTACTTGAAGATTGACACGGTCAACAGTCACCAAGGCTGCTTCTGTGCCTGAAATGCTATTGTCATCAGAAGGTAACTGGTTAATTACTTATATATGTTTATTGGTGAAATGAAATAGCCATCTAGAAGCTTTTCATTCTTTCAACTCTAACGATGTCTGTAACTAAATTCAAGCAATCCTCTGCTATTACCCAAAAGTCAAATTGACCGCCTTGATACCTGTACAATAATTAAATAGTTTCAAATGCTACAAATTCCACTTAAGTTCATCACCAGTAGCAACTTTTGCAATATAAGATTCAGTGTATGTATGAATTGAGAACACTTTTGAAAAAGGAGTAGATACTTATGTCAAAAGAAACACACTGCATATATCATATCTCACTCAACCATCACCTTCATGCTTATTTCTCGACCCCGTGACACATCTTTATAGTCTTTGAAATTTGTAACTAAACATCACAACAATGGAAACTCCACGACTAGTCATTAATCACCATAGATTTTAGATGTTTCTTATCTTATAATGAATGTTGTTATCTCGAGTATATAGCAATTTGTACTCTTATCACCTTAAATGGTGTGAGTTTAGAAAGAACTTGTTGAATGTAAAGTTGAGAACGAAGCATCGACATAGTTTTAATATGCAAGTATAAGATCTTTCTCATCATAGTTTTAATATGTAAGTACAAGATCTTTCTCATCGTTTCTATTAAATTAACATCTATTTAATATTTTATTTTAGTAATTTTATTCTATTAAAATAGAATGTTATTTTACCTAATGTTTTAGTATATGTAAAATAAATTGATTTTACTTATTTATTTATATTAATAATTAAAAATTTCACATATTTTACTAAATATTATTATAAAAATAATAATTAAAATGTAAAGTGTTAACTTATTATTGAATAAACAAATAAATTAAACTTCTAAAACATTACAAATTACAAATATAATTGGACACTATTATTGTTTTTTTAAACATCAAATTGTAATCATGTATGATTTGAAATAAAAAAATAATTATAGTAAATCAATAATAAAAAATGATAAAAATTAGGCTTAAATGCTTACTTCTTTCTCAAGGTGGATTTTTGTTTAGTATAAGCTTGTCCGTTAAGTTGACAGCAACAACATTAAGTTCATACTGATAAGGCTGTATTTTTTCTTTTCTCTCTTCTGTTGTCCAGCTTTTTCTCTTTCTTGTTCAGCTTTTTCTTTTGATGATTTGTTGAACTTATTCTTTCTCTGTGAACCTTCTTCGTATATTTTTCATAACATAAAGACTCAATGTCTTCATTTTTAAAACCGAGTACTAAACAAAAATTCACCTCTTAACTTGAGGACAAAATAAGCATTTAAGCCTAAAAATTATTATTAGTGAATTATAAGTCAATTTATCTCTAATTCAGTTCTAATATGTTTAACCTGGAAGTTAGGCAAGTCAACCCATATAACATATTTTACACCTTTAATATAAAGAGTAATTGATTTCACTTACTCTTCGGAATAAATGGATCCTATTTCGTCTTTCTATTTATATATCAATGTATGTTTTCAAATATCATTACTTAAATTTATTATTATATGTTAAGTAAACATATAAATTAATTTTGCATTCAATAATTATGCAATGAGAATTATAAATAATTTGTTTTTTTATAATTTTAAATTTTAACTGTATAGATACTATTAATTATTCTAATTTACATCATCAAATTTATATTTTTTTTTGGATAATCATTTCAAATAATTTTTATAGCATCCCACTGGTTATTACGATATTATTAGTCAAGAAAAGATAACCAAAAATTTACATAATATTTACATTATCATTTAAAGTTTTTTTTATATTTATGAATTTAAAAAACTAAAACTATATAAATAATGCATAAATACATATATTATTTTTTATATTTTTGGCCTAGTTAAGATTTTCCTCATGTAATATTATCTAATTTTATGTAATACACTATTATTATAAATCATAAACAACATTCAAGCACACAATATAAAATAAGATATTGTTTATAAAATTTCGTATATATATGTATATATATATTACACATTTTAATCACATCTTATCCATATACTTCAATGAATATAAGTTCAGCTTATTCATTTAATCAACATTAAAATCAAGTGTATGGTAAAATTAGCCCAATGAGTACATGTTAATATCAATTTTTATATTTGACTTTATTTTCGAAAGACGCATGTATTTAACTATACTCAAACATTTATACTAATTACACTACATTCATTAAACTGTCATCACAACAAAATGAATGGATGTTTTTCTACCCATGTTACACCATAAATTTCATTGACTTACCAAACACATTTATTTTTCACACAAAAAAATAGATTATATAAACTTATTCAACTCTCATCCCACGATATTTTTATTTATGTCTTTTTAATTTTAAAAAGTTATGATATATCCTTCGCGAGTCCCAAATTTAACGAACAATCTAAATATCTTATCATAATATTTTCTCATTGGAATTGACTATGTTTAATATTTAACATGTTATATTTAAAACATAACATCATACACTTTCATTCTTGCAAATACAGAAACTCAATTTAAAAATTAATAAATTATAATCAATTATGGATTAAACCATAATAATTTTCAAACACAATATATTAACTACACATAAAAATACAATGTAGATATAATAACAATACAATGAAAGATAAACAATTTTCATCATTTAAAAATATTTGAAAACTTACTTTTTAAATTTTATAAAATACTTTCTCCCTCAATTATCATTAGTTTATCGATTAAACATCTTAAATTTTCAATTTAATAAATTTCATTTAATGAGAACTTGCTCACCCAATAACTTTACATAATTCATAAATTTTGCAAGAGATAACAAAAAATCTAATTATTTTAAAACATAAGCTATTTTGTTATAAAACAATACCGACTTAAACTAATATAACTTGAAATATTTTAATTTTTCTCTACTAAAATGTCTAACATATCGATTTCATTATTAAAAAAACAATTTTCATATGTTCAAATAAAACATAATTATTGAATAAAATCAAACGTTAGGAGTGCATCATCTTCACATCTAAACCATCTATACTGCGTTACTGTCATAACTTAACTAGCTACAACTTTAATAGAAAACTGAACTTATATAAAATGTTCTAATGAATGATTTCAACGTACCTTATTATTATGAACAAAGATATTTATCTTTGTTATAGAAGGATCACGTGCAAACTTCCAATCTCTATGAAAAACTTTCCAAAATCAACAATAAAAAATTAACAATTTTTTTAATCAACTAAACTTACTTTATTTTTTTATCAAGATTCCTAAGGAAGACTATGATGTACAAATAACATAAAGACAAAATATTTTTGGACATTTTTGTGAAATAAAAATCTAAGAGTTCTTTTTTTTTCTTCTATTTATACATTTTGTATACTTCATTCAATTGATCACTTATACTCTTAAACAACTTAAAATGTAGTTACAATTTTATCTTTCTAATGTATCACTACAAATATTTAAAAACTACTTTCAACTTTGTTTTCGATATTGAAAAAATTAATTAACATCATAGATAATTAACAAAATGATCAAATTAATAATAATTTATTTTACATTAATTTACGCAATATAAAATAATATTTATTTTTCTTTAAACCATTATATTTATGTTATTCTTTTAAAATCGAAAATTAAAATTATATTTTTCTCAGAATTTTCTTAAATTCCTTTCTTTTTTAGAAAAAGACAATTACAAATAAGTCGGCATTCAGAAAATTGAGTCCAACCTGTTTTATAGTGGCGGTAAGCATTGTGCATATTTTAAAATTCGGCCCCTAATAAATAAGTCCAAAGGAAAATAAATAAAGTGTGAGGGTCTATGCAGGAATTTTTTTATTTAAATTGGTTTTATTTTTCAAAAAGATAAATCTATATAAATTGAGCAAAGGCATCCCCTCTGGTCCATTTTTGTTCCTATTAAATATTTAATTAAACATTTATTTTTCTGGAAGCAATTATGGTCTTGTAACTCTTGGCAATTCTCGTCCACATCTCCATCAATTTCTTCATTTACAAGAAAACACGTGCAACTTTTGCATTCAACATTTTGACGTAAGAATTTAAATAAAAAAGATTATTTTTAAAAATATTGAATATAGTAAAAAACTATATAAGATTAATCTTTCTTTATGTTATATCTATACATAGTCCTCTGTTTATAATAAAAAAATATAAATTAAATTTAAAATACAAATAAAAAAATGATAATAAATTAACTAAAAATAAAAAATAAAATAATATTTTCAATATTCACTTTTAAAGTTTTAAATTTAAATTTACTGATTTTGGAAAAATTAAAGTTGCACGCTGAGGACACACCACACCCACGAGTAAGTCGGAAAGAACCAAATTTCCAATTTCCTTTAATTATCTGTGTCAAACCAGTTGATACGTAAAGATAAAAATGCAGAATGTGATATGTCTATATTAAAAATGAATTAAACTTGACTTTATAGCCTTACATAACGAAAACTGATTACTGTTACTTATAAGGCGCATGACTCTTATACTTAAATTTGATTTATTTAAAAGTAACTGAACTTTTAAAACAGTAACTTTTAAAACCCTAAACACTAACAAAACCAAACCTCATCATGCCGTCTCTTCTCCGCTGCAACGGCCTCTCCATCTCCCCCTTACCTCCGCAACCCACGCGCCACCTCAAATTTATTGTCCCTCCAACCCTAAACATCAAACCCTCAAAACCTTCGCGCCACGTTACGGTGCGCGCCGAGGTGAAGGAGACCGCCGCAACCGCCTCTTCCTCCGACGAGAAGATCCGTGAAATCCTCCGCAACCGCGACTATGTTGACAAGTTCGGATTCAGCAGAAACATCAATTCCGAGTCGATCCCTAAAGGCCTCTCCAAAGAAACTATTCGTCTGATCTCGTCCCTGAAAAAGGAACCTCAATGGATGCTGGAATTCCGCTTGAAGGCATTTGAGAAATTCCTGTCCATGAAAGTCCCTACCTGGTCCGACAACAGCTACCCTCCTATCGATTTCCAGGATATCTGCTACTACTCGGATCCCACGGCTCCCACGGCTCCCAAGAAGAACGACTGTCTGAAATCCCTCGAAGACGCCGATCCCAAGAAGAATGACTCTCTGAAATCCCTCAAAGACGCCGATCCCAAAATTCTCCTCTACTTCGAGGACCTCGGCGTTCCTCTCGACGAGCAGAAGCGTCTCGCAAACGTCGCCGTCGACGCCGTCCTCGACAGCGTCTCCATAGGCACCACCCACCGCAAAACCCTGGAGAAGGCCGGGGTCATATTCTGCTCCATCTCCGACGCTATTAAGGAGTACCCCGAGTTAGTCCGCAAGTACTTAGGGAGGGTCGTGCCCTCCGATGACAACTACTACGCCGCGTTGAACTCCGCCGTCTTCAGCGACGGTTCGTTCTGCTACATTCCCAAAGACACCAAGTGCCCGATGCAGATCTCCACCTACTTCAGAATCAACGCGCTGGAAACGGGGCAGTTTGAGCGGACTTTGATCGTTGCCGACGACAGGAGCTTTGTAGAGTATTTGGAAGGGTGCACTGCGCCGTCCTATGATCGGAACCAGCTCCACGCAGCGGTGGTGGAGTTGCACTGTGGGGAAGGGGCGGAGATAAAGTACTCCACGGTGCAGAATTGGTACGCTGGGGATGAGAATGGGAAAGGTGGGATTTACAATTTCGTGACGAAGAGAGGAGTGTGTGACGGGTCGCGGTCGAAGATATCGTGGACGCAGGTGGAGACGGGTTCTGCGATCACGTGGAAGTATCCGAGTGTTGTGTTGGAGGGAGATGATAGTGTTGGGGAGTTCTGTTCTGTTGCTTTGACGAATAACTATCAGCAGGCTGATACGGGGACCAAGATGATACACAAAGGGAAGAACACAAGGAGTAGGATTATCTCCAAGGGTATATCCGTTGGACATTCCAGGAACTGTTATAGAGGGCTGGTTCAGGTTCTGTCCAAGGCGGACAATGCGCGAAATTCATCGCAGTGTGACTCCATGCTTATTGGGGACAATGCAGCTGCCAATACCTATCCTTACATTCAGGTGTGTGGTAGCATGCCTTTTTGCTTTTTTATGTTTTGTTTGTCTTGCTGGAATGATTCTAGGTAGTTTGTTTTCATAAACAAAGTGGAATTGTGTGATTTATTGAGCTGACTTTACCTACTGGAATAGGCTTTTGTTGTAGCTGTTGGTTGGAATCAGAGAAAATGTTTATTTTTTTGTGTGGATAGAATAGGAAGGGGTGAATGCATGAGGATAAACAATAGTATAGAACTAAGGAAATCATTATTTTGGACTTCAGAATTTAAGATAGGAATTGGCCTTGATGGTATTGGAGTTTATGTCTAAGCTTGTTGTTTAATCTATCTTAACCGTTAGCAGAACCCACACTAATATATGGTCTTGTGAAACTTCACATTCAAAAGTGTCGAATCCTCAAGGAGAGGGAATGTGCCGGAGATTTAGTGTAATCAAATTAAGTAGAGAGGATTTGTAACGTTGAATCAGACTTAGACCGAGACTTTTGGTCTATCTCTTTGTTGTTGGTTTGAAAAGGAAACAGCAGGTCATCTCCACCTAATCCGAATTACTCCATTTTCTTTTGTCTTTCTTTATTTTCTCTCTGCTTCCAATCTGCCATGATACTTTTGTTTTGCTAAAGCAATCACGATTACTTTGTAGGTGAAAAATCCAACTGCAAGAATTGAACATGAAGCCAGTACATCTAAAATTGGAGAAGATCAACTGTTCTATTTTCAGCAAAGGGGAATAGACTATGAAAAAGCAATGGCCGCAATGATCTCTGGCTTTTGCCGTGATGTCTTCAATGAGCTTCCTGATGAATTTGGTTCTGAGGTGAACCAACTCATGAGCTTGAAGCTTGAGGGCTCGGTAGGTTAAACAGTTTGTTAAGCACATTATTTGGAATTTGCTCAGGCCATTTGTTCTTGAAGTTGTACAAGGCCATAGAGGTGCTGCATTCCGAAGGATGTGTACATGCTATATATAGATGTTGTCTTCAAGTTTACCACAAAAGGGCCCTCGAGCATTACCAATTTTCTACCTTAATAAGTTATCACTGTAATCCTATAATTTTGTTTTGTGGATTTACTCAGGATTACCAGTTGTTTAATATAACTCATGCTGTGTTTGCATGAACAGATTTTACTGTTCATTCGGATTTGCGAGCGACGAATAGATTACGCTGTGGTGTTCGTTTGAGCGGATAAGGAGGGATTAGCGACGATGGATTTGTGGGATGAAGTCGATTTTCGTCACTCGCATAAACGAAGAGATTTACGTGGATTGTTACGGAAAAGTCATGTGTACCCTCCACTTATTACTTGATTTATGTGTAACGTATTTTGATGTATGTGCAACCATTGGTTTTGGTTTTGATTTCGCATGTTTGTAGACTGAGAGGAAGAATGACATTGTGTGTGTTGATGGCATGAAGAAGCAATGGAATGAAGAAGCAGCTGAATCCGCGTGTGTGAGAGTCGAAGAAGATGATGAACAGTAGAAAGAGGGTGGCGTAACCGATTACAGCAGAATCGTAACCGGTTACAGTGGTATGAAGTTTTTGCTGGCATGTGTAATCGGTTACGTAAACGGGTAACTGAGTACACGGCTATCTGTATTCGGTTACTTAGGGGTATTTTGGTAATTTTCATTTCTACCAATTAAACTATTTTTTTAAATTTATCACATCAATCAAATCCTACACTAATTCTCACAAACTTTACTTCCAAATCTATTCTTAATTACTCACAAATCCACTCAAAAAAATAACTACAAATTACTCTCAAATCTACCCAAATCATTTTTCCTAAATCATCTCCTCCAATTAACCTCAAAAGAACAAAGCTTCAGTGTTTTATTAGTATTGACAGTCTATCTGTTAGTATCATAGCTTCAGCAGGTATTGATGGTACATAATCACTTCCTTTAATGAGGAAAAGACATCTCATGTTGCCATAATAAATTAATATCCCTTGTAATCTATTTCTACATTTACAGCCTGACTGTTCAGCGTTCTGTAATTCTGTCAAACCATAATATCAGAATTAGTTCTAAATAGGTAGATCCTGATGTTATACCGAAATACAAATGGAAAGTTAACAAGATGATACAATGGTAAAATAAAAATATTGGGGCCACCTTTGGCTTTAGCAAAACTCTAGAATAAATAACATCAAAATGGTCCTTGTCAGTTGTTTTTACATCAAGTTGAACAATTTCTGGGTATTTATCATCAGAGGACCAAACTGATGAGTAATGACAATGGTATCTCTGGAAGATCAAAATGGAGGTTTACTGTATTTGAAATGATAAATGCTAGAGATTAGTTTGCACACACAGAACATTTCCTTTGTTTTTTAATCTTCATTCATATTTGATCAAATGCTCTCTCTCTTTTGTTTTTATTTTTTAGGTTGAAATACGATTCCTAGTTAGGCTGGTCATTCTTTTTCAGATATTTGGTAGAAATATTGCGTACTTGAATTCATTTGGAGTATGTAAAAAGATAATAAAAATACAAAGAAAATTTATGTTGAGGTGGGAGAAATAGGATTGGAAGATAGGAAGATAGTTTGGATCAATGAGAAAATATGTGTAAATGAAAGGAAGATTCATTATAGTTTTGTTGGTAAAATGGAAATGGAGGTTAGAAACAGAAAAATAAGAATTTTGGAAGGATGTATTTGCATCTAGATATAGCTCGTGGAAGAACATAAGACTTCAAAACTCAACAAAGGAAAGGTTATGGTGGTGGAAAGATTAATAATTATTAAATATATTGACATACAACGGTTGGATTTAAAATTCATGTTACCAACAACGATGAAGGACAACGCTAAATTATTCCCATCTTTAATAAGATAACAATAATTTAAACTCTAGAAAGAAACAATCCTAAGAAAAATATGATGCAGCCATTAAAATTAAGTCAGATTTTTATAAAGGAATTTTAGCTCTGGGCCTGCAGAAGTTTGAGCGAGCAAAACTTGTGTGGAATTATGCACTCAACAGTAATGTAGAGTCATTAACATAGCCTTCCCCTGAGGTTCTCCATCTTTACAACAATGCTGAAGAAAATATGGAGAAAGTAGTGCAGATATGGGAAGAATCTGAAAAGCAGAACTTGAGTAAAATGTCTGATTCAAATTATTCTATATTGGATTTGCAGAACATGGGGTTGGATGGGGTTTTTAAAAGTATGTCCTCAGAAGAGCTTTTACAGCACAGGAGGCACATATGAGGTCTCAAATAAATCTCCTGTGGGGTACCATTCTGTACGAACTCTCAATTGTGGAGTTCAAATCAGGGCTACCTGTGTGGTATGAAACTCTTGCGGCTTCAGTTGAGAAATTTGAACTTGCAGGAGCTTCTCCAACAGATATAGCTGTAATTTTGAAGAACCACTGTTCAAATAATACTGCAGTAGATGGTATGTTTTCAAGACACTAAAAACTTTTTCACTGGCAGGTTTTGCCTTTAAAATTGACATAGCTAATACTATAGATTCATACATGTTAACTTTTTCACGGGCAGGTCTTGCCTTCAAAATTGATGAAATAGTAGAGGCATGGAAGGAGATGTACAAAGCTAAAATGTGGAAGAGTGGAGTTCCATCATTTCGTTTGGAACCCTTATTCAGAAGTTTCAAAAACTTATCATGCCTTTGAGCTTGCATGAGTTGAATATTTTCTTCGAGTACTTGAAGATTGACACGGTCAACAGTCACCAAGGCTGCTTCTGTGCCTGAAATGCTATTGTCATCAGAAGGTAACTGGTTAATTACTTATATATGTTTATTGGTGAAATGAAATAGCCAATTAGAAATGAAACCGAAGATACTTATCTTGCATATTGCAATTCACACCCCACTTTCCTGTCCAGCAAAAGCCATTTAGAAGCTTTTCATTCATTCAACGCTATACATTTCTGTAACTAAATTCAAGCAATCCTCTGCTATTATTACCCAAAAGTCAAATTGACCGCCTTGATAACTGTAAAATAATTAAATAGTTGCAATAATTGTTCAAATGCTAAAAATTCCACTTAAATTCATCACCAATAGCAACTTTTGCAATATAAGATTCACTGTATGTATGAATTGAGAACACTATTGAATAAGGAGTAGATACTTATGTCAAAAGAAAACACACTGCATATATATATATATATATATATATATATATATATATATATATATATATATATATATATATATATATATATATATATATATATATATATATATATCTGACCCCGTGACACATCTTTATAGTCTTTGGAATTTGTAACTAAACATCACAACAATGGAAATTCCATGACTAAAATCACCATGGATTTTAGATGTTTCTTATCTTATAATGAATGTTGTTATCATGAGTATACACTGCAATTTGTAGTGTTGTCGTAGTTTATGACCCTGTTTGTCTTAGTAGAGGGACCCATTATTAAATAACTAGATACATTGAAGTTCTCCAATCTGGTTCTAGAATCACATCGTGCTGTAATAATGATGATTACCATTCCACTGCAACTTAATGCTCGTAGAAAAAGCTTTAGTTATCTACATGGTTGTCATAGCTTAATTATATTATTAGTCCCCCTTGAGTTCTTTTGTGCTTACTGTGTTGATAATATGATTATCGTCATGTTTGATGACAACCTTGGTTTGTCTATGCTGCAGGTTAATCATACTGCTTTTAAAAGAATGTGGGTTCACCAATATACTTGAGATATTCTTTCAATGGTGTTTAAATTTCCAAATACACAAGGGTCTAGAAGTTCTTTACACCTTGGAAAGATGGCGTTGCAGGAATTACCTTTTACTTTAGTTTCTGCTTTTGCTCATTTTTCTCGCCCTTCATTTAGTTGGTAGATTTGTAGGATGTTAAATTTGTACCAAAAGCAAGCAGCGGGAGATGCATGTTCCTTTTTCTTGTTATTTATCGATGTGTAATCTACTCTTTCATCTTTGTTGAGGTAGTCTCTTTCTGAAAGAGTTTTCCTCCTACTATGTTAAACTTACCTGTTGTTGTGACATCCCTAAAATATGATAAAGACGTCATTAAATTATAATAATAGAAAGCAGTTGGAAACATATAACAGAGTATAAGGGATTACAGTCATCCTTACAAGTGTTATGAAGTTAACTTGAGACACTAAAGGCCTCCCAAATCAACACAAGTTTTACAGATAATAGTTTTCAAAGTTCATAATCCAAAGTACTAATATCCTAATGATACTATGATTCAGCATTCTCTTCCTCCAAGGCTTGCTCCAAGGGTTCTTTTTCACATCTGCTCTCATCCAAGTGGATGATCATCACAAGAAGAAACATACGCAAACAATATAAACATGTAAGGGTGAGCTAATTATATAAAAAACATACAATATGACAAGATGTGTATACAAGATTTAAATTGAATCAAACAAGATAACACACATCCTAACATGTTACGTTCTAAACTTGACTCGTCCGGACTTTAGAATGATAGTCGAGCTATGGTGGGTCTTGTGCTCGTGGTGGCTTATGAAACTTGGGCTCCCCCGCCCTACCACACTCACAAGGTTAGTCTGTTCCAAACCTTGAGGCATACTAGAAGCCCCCAAGACTAAGATCTCCTGTTACTCCTCATCACATGGTTCAATCCTCTTTACATGAGAAGAAAGGTCATTGGAGTTTCAGGATGACCCCCAAGATTGAGCTCCTACTTTCATTCTAAACACTAAGAATCTCACTAAGAGATCCTACATAGATGAAACTTGGTTTACAACTTGTATCATCTTACCACCACTTATAACCATACACTTTTAATATCATCCACATACTTGTTTGAACATCACATTACAGTACTATCGATACAGGGAAATACTTCACCAATCAACCACAGAACACATCAGTCAAACACAACAGAAGAGGTAATTAAAAAACCATATTCAACACTTGTCGCATAGCGCACCACCCTCGCATGGCGAGACTGGTGCTATTCGCATAGCGCACCCACTCAGGTCGCCTTGCGAATTAAGTCTGAATAAGCATCAGACTTTAGGTCTCTCGCATAGCGTACCCAGGTCGCTGTGTGAGAGTCTAGACAGAGACCAACCCTCCTTACACTCTCGCTATGCGCCCCACTTTGCCCTTCGAATTAAATGGGCAGTGGTCCCAGACCACCACCAGTCACATAGCAACAAGACTCGCTAGGCCAGTCCACAAACAGAGAGCAACACCCTCTGGTAATTCACACAGCACACCAACTCGTTCAGTAAATTACCCAGACAATGAGCACCCTCTACAGGGTCTTGCTATGCGAGACAGCTCGCATAGCGACTCTCCATTATCTGCAGAACGTGAATTCTGCAAAATCACATACTCACACCAGCTCTTACCATTTTTAGACCTCTTGGCCGACTTCTAAGGCCTCCAATTCATATTATATACTTCGTTAAACTTGCCTAGATGATTAAAAACATTACTACTACACTTCTAAAGTGACTTAGACTCAATTTTCACTCTAGAACACCAAATTCAATAACTTAAGCACCCAAAACAAATTCTAACCTTTGCAACTCGTTTTAGTCTAGTTTTATGACCCTAACAAGTCACAATTGACTTGTCTAAGATGCCCTAACATCCCCATTGTGCTAAGAACCCCTACTTCTCAAAATCACTACCTCACTTCCCTTGTACTAGCCTAAACTTCTGCCTAACTGTTAAGCTGCTCATATAAAAGTTTCTACAACAGAATCCTTACCCAGCAACACTTCATACAAGATCAATCAACAATAATCAAGTTCATTCACACACCCGCCATCACAGTTCCATCATACCCAAATGCTTAAAATCAAGAAAACAGTCCAACCACCACACCAATTCAGAATTCAACATGCGTACATATTTACAAACAAATTCAACCAAAACAAATATGAAAATTATAACTAACTCCCCTTACCTTGTGGTTACAAGTACAATACAGCTCACAACAGTAACAAGGCTTCGATAGCTACACATCCAACACCCAACAAGACCCTACAATCCATTAAAGTGGATACAACACATCTCTTAGAGCTAGAACAGACAGAGAATAAAAAAGGTGCACTACCAGTTGCATGCAACAGTAAAGTTGCATGCCCTAGATCCAAGAAGTATGGAAAAATTGACTTACCCATCTAAATGAAAATCTAATCGAATGGATAGGAAGCCCTCCTCAACTCCGTGAGCGAAAGAACACCACCTAATCGAAAATGCAACGGTTCAATTGAATGTAAGAGTAAAGAGAAGGCAGAAAAGAGAACTAAGTCTAGAGAGAGAAGGAGAGTTGGCTACTGAAATCTGAGTTAGAAAATGAAAGAACCCTTTCTAAGATCATTGTATCCTTAACTCTTTGGGTCTGGCTACCTCAATCATAAGATCCAACAGCCCTACAGTTTTCAGACTCATTTTAGTGCATTTTCTACTTAAAATGTCACAGATACATACATGTTTCTAATTTCTTTAGGAATGATTTTAATTCTGATGAATTAAAAAAAAATATTCTCTAAATATTAGTGTGATTTTTTCCCTGAAGTATGTTATTCTTATTATTTTCAAAGAATATTATGCATTGTAAAATCTTAAATATTTAACTTTTAGGTGTACTTTTAATATTAAAATATTATAAAATTAATGATTTTTGTAGTAGTTTTAAATTATAATATTATACTTTTTAATGTTGTTTTATCTATAATTTAATTATTAGTATTATCAATACACCAGTTCGATACTGTTTTCAAAACATAAGTTTTACCCAAACATCTGAGTTCAGACTTGGAAACAAATTCATCCACTTACTAGTCCATAGTTCTGAACCTAAGTGACATGCAACTTGATTAACTCATTATTAAGTTATGCGTGCTAAAAGACTGGCATCGAATAACTCATAACAAGCAGAATTCTATTTTCGCTCAGAGTTGTAATTCCAACATTGCCGTGCTCGCGGCCTGAGACATTGTATAACAATGACATAATAAAATGAATCATAAAATATGGAATGCATCCCACAAAAATCAGATATAAACATTAGTCAGTAACTAAAAGCCAGTCACAATTCATTACTTTACGGATACAGTAATGAGCATCATCACTCTGGTCCAAACATACACATACATGAGAATATGCACAGACAATATAGATAGCCCCATCAGGCATCTAAATCCAGGAGAGAAAGGGGAAAAGAAAGATATATGCACAATTATTCTTAGACGGTAAAAAACAAACATGCAAAATAGGGCATAATTACATTCTTGCATGCTAATTTTATGTACATTTTTCTTAACTATTCAAACAGTGGCCGTAAATATGTACAGATAATTGTTCACCAGATAGATAACATAATTCTCTCCTGGTTTATTCTGGCCGAAAGCTTATCAAATTTGGAAGATCAGTTGACTGAAGCTTCTTAATTTCAGAAACAGTAACCTTGCAAGACTCCAAGGTAAGACTGCGTAAATTCTTTAAAGGCTTCAGATACCGTAGTCCTCCATTGGTTATACGAGAATTTGAAACATTTAGCGACCGCAGTGCTGTCATGCCTGTATTCAGATATAAAGAAAAATAAGATTTATGGGTTAACAAGGCAAGACAAATTTGTACTTGATCCAATTACAAGGCAAGGGGAGGAAGTAAAAACCAATACAGATAATATTCTCCGTCTAATTCTCCTTTTTTTTTTCATTTTCATACTTAATTATGATTGCCTGTTTCCGCCAAACAATTATTTTTGGAAAAAGTTTATTGGACTATATAAAGCAATGAAGTGAAGCAGAAAATACCAGATATCAATTCCAAAGTTTTATCTGTCAAGTTGCAATTCTGGGACAGGTTTAGCTGTGTCAGCGAGACAATTTCTCTTATATTTTTTACGCCATCATCAGTTAATCCTCCGCCACATATTTCAAGGGATTGCAAGTTCTTGAATGCTGCAAGATGGAGAACAAAATAGGAACTAAAATTTAAGCCGGCAAGATAACAACCAGTAATCTTAGCACAGGGTTGTAAACCCGTATTTTCCCATTATTTTTAGTCAGTGCTCATTTCTAACAATACACAACAAATGAAAAAAAGGTGAGTTGGTGTAGAATGGTGTTCCCAAGTAGTACTGCCTCCATATATGGGTGTTTGCTCTCAAAGTATAGGCGTAAAGAAATGAGCATGGATTTATTGCAGATTCTACTAAGCAAATGGCGTCATTAATTAAGCTAGCTAAAAGAAGAGAAATTAAAACATACACACACATATAAAGAAACCAAATATTCTATTTTACATCAATTCTAGAGGGGAATAGGTAAAATAAGATTGCTATCAAGGTCTACAGACAGAGAAGATTCAACATCAAATTTGTAAGTATAAGTGAAAACGTCATGAAAAGTAAAGACTTCCACTAGATAGCTAGATTTTTCACCGCTTGCTTCTCCAGTTAAGCAATTTTAAATTTATTTTCTTGACTGATTACATTTTCATGAAAAAATCAAAGTGTGCGGCCCACGTGATAATCATCAAATTTCCTAAAAAGAAAATGGCAAGAACACCAATTATTACTGATGTACTTAAATTTCAAAGGTAGACTACTCAGTTATATCTTACAAATTAACAAAGTCAACTAGCAATTAGGTAGGTTAGAAAAATATACTGTTAGTCATACATCGCAAATATGCAGTTCCATGGTCTGAAATGTGTGCTCCAAAGAGATCCAATGTTACCAATCCACTCAGACCTGTTAAAGAAAATTCCAATGAGACAGCTCGAATACAAGCAAAATTAATCACATAGCCCCAAATAGAAAAGCATCAATACCCCCTACTTTTTTTAAATATTTATTTTAATATAACAAACCATCATTGACGGAGGATTTTAAGGGGCAGAAAGATGCCGTGAACCCCCAAATATTTTAAAATTCTAATTTTTTAAAATATACGTATGTAACAATGAGAATTAAATTAGGAGGATTTCCAATCTATTTTAACTCACGTCATTTATGTTTAATAAATATTAAAACATAAAATTAATTATAATAAAAAATAAAAACTGATGAAATTAATTATAATAAAAAATAAAAACTGATGTAATTACGTCAATTAAGCTCCTCTGTCAATTTCCTCTTACTTAAAACTTTCAAATTCTTTACGAATCAAATAAATCATTTGCAATATTCTGTGGCTCCAAACTCGCTAACTAAAATATAAAATTTCACCAAAAAAAAAATACAAAATTTCCTTTTCTTCAAACCCTAATATCCCATTACTGAATCTTTTTATGTTTACCAAATTTCACTATATTTCTGACATCTAAAGTTTTAAATATTCCATATCCTAAATCAATAATAAATCCCCAACTGTTTGAATAGAAAGTAAGATTTGAGGATTTCAGGTTTTAAAATTAGAGGGACCTGATTTGTCTGGAAAAAGTCTTGGGAAACTAAAATCACAAAGTCTAAACTAGAGGGATAAAGGTGTAGTTAAGCCCAAAGAAAAAAAAAGTGGATAAGTGAAAGCAAACATGCTTACCGATAAGATTTGAAAGCCCGTTGTCGGTAATCAGTCGGGTGTCCAGATTAAGTGATTTAAGTTGTGTCAACCTTGACAACCTTTTCAGGCCATTATCAGTTACTGTAGTAAATGACAGATTTAAATCTTCGAGTTTATTTAAACCTGGATAAAAGCAAGAACCACCTAATCAACACATGCATGCATTTTATGTAATGTGAGTATAGTTCTCCAACACCACACTGTGTGATGTAGATGAAACAACAAAAAACCTACACAAAATAGATAAATTTCATATTTTGACAACGTTTAGTTTAAATGAATGAAGTCCTGAAACCATATAATGTTTTGAATTAAATTAAAATCTCATAAACAGCAACCTCATCCTTGCACTGCAGGGCCAGATTGGTAACACTTACAATTTAAATTTAAAAAAAAAAAACCACTCATATTTGGGTAACTCAAGGGATTTCTAAAATTTATCTTCCAAAAGGATAATGCAACAGTATATGTTCACATTCCAAGACGGTCTCAGATTTAATGCAATAATGCTACGTTAAAGCAAACAATTTCAATTTCCTTACTAAAATCTGAAATGTACAAACTAAATAAGGGGTTATGATATTTAGAATACCTCATAGACATAGCATTAGTAAAGTCAATATTTTCTAACCATGAGTGATAGGTTTGATATAGTTTACAAAATAAGGTAGTTAGTACAGTTGTAATTAAATAACTGTAACAGACTATTATAAATAGTCTTATTAGGAGGTGACCAGGGAGTTTTTGGAGTGTTTTGAAAAGTGGAAAAGTTAGGAAAGACAGATCCTCTCGAAAGACCTTGGTGTTGTACGTGATTGTTCTGTTCTGTTACTAATAAGACATCCAAGAATTTGTCTTGGAATTCTCTAGTTAATTCTGAATACCTATCAAAGCCTCTTTCCTGGTCCTGTGGTAGCTGTGTGGGGCATGGTGAATACAAGAATGGAATCAAGATTGGATGGGTTTGAAAAGATGGTACAAGAACGAGTATCATATGCGGTTCCAACAACAAAACAGACTGATGATTCGGTCACAAATGGAAGCAATGAGGGCGGCAGAGAGAATGAGGAGAAAAGTTCGGTAGTGTCTTCCTCAAAATGCAGAAATCTGGACATCCCTGTCTTTGCAGGAGAGGAGGCCTATGGTTGAACTGACAGACTAGAAAGATATTTTCTATTGAAAGAAGTCAGGGAGGAGGAAAGAATGCAGGCTGTCATAGTTGCTTTGGAAGGGAAAAGCTTGAATTGGTTTCAGTGGTGGGAAACCTGCAATCCAAATCCTACGTGGGAGGCATTCAAGGTGGCTGTTGTCCGCAGGTTTCAATCAACTATGCTTCAAAACCCCTTTGAAATTCTGATTGGCTTGCGACAAACAGGTTTAGAGGTTTAGTGGAAGACTATATTGAGCAATTTGAACAATATGTTGGGTTCCTGAAGGGGATTCAAGAGGATTATCTGGTAGGCATCTTCTTGAATGGGTTGAAGGAGGATATCAAGGCCGAGGTTAAATTATATGAACCCACTAATCTTGCTGAATTGATGAAGCCTCAGATGGTTGAGGGAAAAATCAGAGTTACAGCAAAAGGGGGAACACTGAATCAAAACAGGAGCAATAATGTGTATAGGCCATATTCAATAACTAGAAGTTTCTCCAGAGATGTGGGAAATTCTGTTGTCGCAAGTAATCATAACAGAGGGAAAGGGGAGACCCAGACAAAACAAGTAGCATCACTAGTCACCAGGGAGGGCACATCTACCCAGCCCATGCCTCCTCCACTTACTGAAGACTATATTCTAGAAGTATATCCAGGAAAGACCACTCAAGGTGACTTAGTTCTTATCAAATGGAAACATCTTTCAGATATTGAGAGTAGTTGGGAATCTGCTGCCTGCATTCATGAAGAATTTCCAGAATTTCACCTTGAGGACAAGGTGAATCTTCATGGAGGGGTATTGATAGGTTTGATACAGTTTACAAAAGAAGTTAGTTAGTACAATTGTAATTACATAACTGTAACAGACTAATATAAATAGTCTTATTAGGAGGTGAGCAGGGAGTTTTTGGAGTGTTTTGAAAAGGGGAAAAGTTAGGAGAGACAGGTCCTCTCTTGAGTGTTGTACGTGATTGTTCTTGTTTCTTACCACATTGGTAGAACTGTTCTGTTTTGTTTTTAATAAGACATCCAAGAATCTGTCTTGGAATTCTCTAGTAAATTCTGGATACCTATCAACGAGCCATAACCAAGAATATAGTGACATATCAATAGTTTAATTTGAATTTGGTCTGCCAAAAATCTCAAATATATATATATATATATATATATATATATATATATATATAGGACTGTATCAACCAACCTGATATATACCGCAGTCCGCTATTCCCAATGTCAGTGTCCGACAGCACCAGACTTTTCAAGAGTGTGAGGCCTGAAAGAACAAATAACTAATAATTTTAAACCATAGGTGATACTTCAAATGAAATTATTAATTCCTAAATCTCATTTTCATAACCAAAATTTTTCCCCTTCAAAAAGCATTTTGATAGAACAAATTAAGGAAATTAAAATAAAAAATATAAGCAAAACTGAATTAAAACCACCAGTGATCAGACCAAGCACGTATATATATACATTTTAAACACAATGTTAAGGCTAAATGCTAGCTTAAATCCCCACGACAATTTTATAAGTGCAATTCAGATATTCAAGTTGGAATATGCAAAGTTTCACATGGATCTTACCATCTCAATATTTATTGTCTAATAAGATAGGTGGGTTTGAATAATCAAATTATGCCATTCAATCATTCAGCTGAAAATGGCATAAAGGTATAAAGCCTCAATGCCTCTTGTCAAATCGCCAGACCCAGATCAAGAAAACTTTGAGCTAGTGTTTTGAACTAGTGTGACAAATCTATTCAAACTTTGAACAATGCAATTACCATTTAAATCTAACTAAAGGAAAATGGTTAAATACTTAATATAGTGCAAACCTGTCAAATTAGCAAGCCCATCATCGCCTATCCTGCAAGAATCCAGATTCAAATACTCCAAATTTGTTAAACCTGTAAAATTAACAATGATTGATGATATTCAACATCCTAGTAGCAATAATTAGGAATATAAAAACTAGTTGTTGAAATCTCACGGGCACTTAAAAATGTTAAGAGTTGGTAGAGGCTTTAGAGACCAAATGGCCAATTTATTATGCACCTAATAATTTCCAGGTGCTTTCCAATTTTTCAGCTTCATGTGCCCATTTATATGACTTTTATTAGAAATTACAACAAGAGAGAAGGATAAGATATCATAAAAAACGGATTTTGTACAGATACTAATCACAATAATAACTCATGTACCACGCATTAATAGCGACAATAATTTTCTATGAATAATGAAAAGAGATATTTGAAGCTAAGATTAGACTTTCATACTTCCTTCATTTACAATACGTTCACTTCAAAAATTGAATTAGTTCATTAGACATCATCAGAGTTTGAAGAACTCTTCAGGAAAATTCATAATGTAGAAAAAGTTTCTCACCTCTCCTTTCGGTTTGTAACAGTCAGGACAATTTGCAGATAGAAAAACATGAAGATCACATCAAGTGTTCATGTAAAACTACTGAAAGTAAAAGGAATTAAAACGCAAAGGGAAAAAGTCTGCAGAAATAGTGTAAAAACACTAAAAAAAACGAGTTTTTATTGATTTAGAGAAGCAGCATGTGGATTAAATAGTCACTCTTATGAGATATTGATGTTTTAAGTACCTTTTAGATGAACTAAAGATGCATCGGTGATCCTGTTAAAAGCCAAGCTTAACCTCTTCAAGCTTTTAAGACCTGCAGGAAAGGGACATGCAGTAAAACCAAGAATCCAATGATTTGCCATCCTTAGAGCAAGAAGTAAGAACATGACACACTAAGTCCTCAAACTGGGTCATTTTATATCAAAATTACCAGCAATTTTCTCAAATCCATCATTGGAGAGACCACATCTGCTGAGATTTAAGCATGCCAAGGAAGCCAAGGCTGTATCAAAAAAATATTGTGTCAAAGATCTAACTAGGTGAATGTAACCATTGGAATACTAAGAAAATTAGTTTCCAAGTTCAAACATAGTCTTTGCCTTTAACAGCAGTTGATTGTGTGCTGGACTAGTGAAATCCTTAATTTTCCAAATAAAAATGACAGGAAGCTCACAATTGCAGAGTAACTTCAACAAAACAAAACAGCTGTCTAAACTTGAAAAATAAAATGAAATATCACTTCAATGAATAAATTGAGATTCGATTTTTACCATGAATAGACTCCAAGCACGCACCAGTAATATTGCATCCTTCAACATTTAATGTGGTAAGCTTCTCCAAACCTGTAAGTAGAAAGAAATACCCAGGAATGTATAATGTGGAAAACAGAATAACCTGGAGCAAACAAAGTCATGAACTTATTCAACATACTAAAACTCTACATTGATGATCGTAATGATATGATATTTTCTTTTGAGAATGGATATTGACAACTACAGCTGCGCTCATGTGCGAATAGCAGCAACAGTTATAGTGTCTTAAGACACTTGTAATTGAGGAAAAACACTGGAAATATACCTCTTAAATAGGAAATCCCAATATCAGTAATACTGCTGTTGGAAATGTGTAACTCCTTCAAATTTATAAGCTCTGAAACATTATATGCCAACAGTCAGTTCAAAAATACCAAGGCCTAGCTTCCTGATTCTAGAAGTAAAAAGAACTGATGGTAAATGCAGCAATTGATTTAAGTTGCAAAACCACATGTTTCAGTATAAACTCACGGGTATATTTTGCACGTAACTGTTGAGTTTGGGTGCAATTGTCATCCCTATTCGAAAGTTATGCATTGGTGAAGGATAGGATTTTTCAGTAGATAGTTTCACATGCATCCCCACTAACAAAACACAAAAGAAAAGTTCTAGAAATTCTTTTTATAAGAAATTTCACCCCAATCCAAGACAGGCAATCTTCCTCTAACTCGTAAATATTTACAAGTACCTCAACCCAAGGAGACAAGTGGGTGCTTAAACCAGGAACTAGTCAAATTGTAAACCTTGTGCTGTCCCATTCAACCAACCCATCAGAGTTAAAGTTTCTAGAAGTGTAAAACAAAGATTTCAGGAGAAATATTGCCATGTGCAATTTAAAAGTTTGTCTGGTGTATTCGCTGAAGAAAAATACCATATTTATCTGTGCATTTCTTAATCACCTGAGCAGGCAGACACATAATAGATAGGTTTTTGTGTAAGGATACTCTTTGGTGTTTATGATAGCTTTAAGAGGGGTTATTAATAGAGTGAGTGGAGCGCGCAGAGAAAAAAAGCACAAAAGAAAAAATATAGAAAGTCAAATTTGGAGAGCAATGTTCCCCCCACCAAGTTTTTGGTTATTTGCTAACTAGGAGTGAGAATAAATGCAAGATTTAGATTACAATGCTAAGAAAAAGCTATAACAAATGACCGAGACACCGTAATACTGCCTTTGTACAACATAAATAAACCTGAATTGCAATAACTATAATAAAAACCATATCACCTTATGATCAGTACCTGAGATAGACTTCATGTCTGAATCCGTAACACATTTACAGCATCCAATATTGAGGAACTCAAGCTTTTTCAAACCTGTATTATAGAAACACAAATTAAATCTATAACTTAGAAATTTCATAATCATGATGCATAAAAGGGAATCCTAAGTAGGATAACATTTGCTAATATCTGAATAATGAGCCCCTTAAAGAAGCTAATGAGGGTTGGGTTGACTGGTAGGTTCAAATATCCTTGACTCAAAGGTCCAGGGATCAATTCCAGTTGATGGTCCTCTATTCCCCCTGCCCCCCGCGCCTAAAACGATTAAATGAAGTAGAACTTATCATCACCAATAAGCACAGGCAAGACAACAGCAACCACCCCCATTAACCAATAATGATAAAAATCCATCATCACCTTAACTTTAAATTCATGTGAGATTGAATATAAAATATCAATTACATTAGAAATAAGTTAACTTCTTGCATATAAATGAGGCAAAAATGAAGGATAGCAGCAACCTTTAAGATGAACAAATCCACCATGAATTTCTGAACACCTCTCAAGGTCCAACTTCTCCAAATTAAATAAGTTGGAGAAAGCACGCATTCCATCAGGCTTGACACTGCTGCTCTTCCTGATACTCAAGGAATCCAAGTTTGAAAGACCTACAGAAACAAATGGCATTCTTAATTGTATATATTAATCAGAAAGAACACTTTAACTAATCCATTTGTTACCAAAAGATTCAGAACAATTAATGTTATTCCAATCATAGCGCGCAATTCCAATTTTACATAATGTTCAATCAGGATTTCTTTTCATTATTTATATTTCTTCTACAGCCATTATAACGAAAAATAACAATAATTAATCTAAGAATAATTATGCAGGTATACCACAAGCAAAGACAGAAAATTTACTTTAACTAATTTGAATGATTTCTATGTTAAAAAAAAAAACTATACGTGTTCTGGTCTGAAAAACTGATCATAAGAATAGTAACTCTACCACTTATGTGCTTGAGCCCATATTCTGAAAATTGATCACAGTAATTGAGAGTCAATGCTTGAAGGTTTGAGCAATCCTTTAGGAGTCGTAGTCCATTATCTGTCACCTGAGACCCAGAAACATCAACTGAAAGTAAAGACAACCCTTGGGAAGAGATGACATCCATCCAATTATCATCCACTCCACTATATTCACCCAGGTCAATATCCTGCCATGCAGAACAATAAATACGGTCATCTTTGTAACAAAAATTTGTAAGCAGAAAAGTGGGATCAAGGCAACGCTTCCAATTTCACCAAGCATCTAAAACAGTACCTGAAGAGCACAATCTCGGAAAGCTTCGAGAGAAGCTTCTGTCAGGCAGTGAGAATCAACCAATTCATTGAAGATCTGCTGGCTAATGTCTCTTGGAAGAATAGAAAAGGATTCGTATTTGTGAAAATCCTATCATAACTCAAAACATGTGAATCAAGTGACCATGTAAGATAAAAAATAACAAAATCAAAACAAACAAAAAACATGCACCTCCCGTATCCTATTTATGCACAAATCCATGAGAGAGGGACAGGTTCCCCCTCCAGGACATTGACATTGATTGGACTTGGAACGTAAACTCCTGGACCTCGACCATTTTATGCTGCCACTTCTACAATACCTTCCCGAAATTCCTCTATGTAAATCATCTTCCACCACGTGCTGATCTCTCTTCCTAGAGCAGATACCCCCCATCACTCAATTGCCGATAGATACCCTGCGATCACATACCCATATAAAATATGCCACAGAAAGTCAAGCTCCCATCCCACTTCAAGGATTTTCTGGTGTTGTTGGACTGAAATGGATGAACAAACACATAAAATAAATAAAACAAACCCTGTCAAACTAACCACAGTTAATGTTTCGGGAGAAAAAGTCATTGTAGAATTACTTATATTGATTATTGATCCTTGATCACGCAACCAAACCACAATTAATTTCGACCAAACAGAATAATATCAAACCCACAAAACACTAATAGTAACTTCTACGGCAACTGAAACTAATTTATTGGTACTACTACAGTGACCACCAGGAAGAGGAAAAAAAACATTGAAGAAAAAACTGCTTCAGGATCAACATGATTCCTCAGGTATTATTATTATTATTATTTAAATTGTGTTAGTGTACAGAAGCAGAGACAGAACCTCTCTTCCAGGAGAAGATAAAGTGATCTTAAAGTTTATGGATTTTTTAGCATTATTGGAAGCACAGAATACAACAAAAAACAGAAGAAGAAAAAAAGTGATAGTGTTGCCTTAGGTTTGATGAGAGACCTTTGAAACGAAAAACAGAGAGAAGATGGAGTGTGTAACAGAACGGCTACTGAGAAGGATTTTATTGAGAGAGATAGAATTAGAGAAGAGAGAAGAGAAGAGAAAAAAGGCGTGAGGAAGTGAAGCAGGAGAAAAGGAGGGTGAGAAAAGACACGTGGCAGTAGGAGCGAAGTGAGAGACTATAGAGATAAGAATAGAAGAGAAGAGTGGGTCATACTCATGCATGCGGGTCCCACGTCCGCCCCTTCCGCTCTCTCAGTCTTCCTCTTTCTTCTTTTTATTATTCCCAGAATCCCAAATAATTATCTATAATAAATTTATTTAATGTTTATAATAGTTCTTTTAAAAATATTAAAATTTTTCAATTCACAATATAGTTTTATTTGATTATAAAATTTAGGGTTAAATATATTTAGTCCTTATTCAATTTTGATGATATTTAGTTTTTATAGTTTTGAAATTCTTGCTATTAGTCTTTAAAATTGGACGGCGTTAATTTTTAGTAGATGTAATGTGATGTCAACTTTCCCGACTACTTTTAATTAACGTGGCAGTAAAGGTGTGGTGGTCGGTCAATCTCATGGGTGGTCGGCCACAATGTCTGGTGGTCGGTCGGCCTGGTGGATATTGGACAAAGATCGAACGGTATTGGGTAAAGACCGAACGGTTATGGTGACGTGTGGAGTACAATATATGAAAGACCGAACGATGTTTCGCAAAGACCAAACGGTATTGGTCAAAGACTGAACGATGTTCCGCAAAGACCAAACGGTGTTCCGCAAAGATTGAGAGGTGTTGGTCAAAGACCGAACGGTTATGGTGACGAGTGGAGTGCAATACATGAAAGACCGAACGGCGTTGGAAAAGGCCAAACAGTTATGGGCAAAGACCACCAGACCGAGTGGCCGACCACCTACCAGGCCGATCGACCATCACAACCTTTACTGTCACGTCAATTAAAAGTAATTAGGTGGCATGATACGCGGGCTGGTCGTTAGCCACGTCAAACAAAAGTTAACGTCATCCAATTTTAAGGATTAATAGTAAGAATTTCAAAACTATGAGAACTAAAAACCATCAAAGTTTCGAGTAGAAATTAAAACCAAAATCGTATGATACTTAACGAACGAAAAACATATTTAACCCTAAAATTTAATAAATAGTTTATGAGAAAACTACCACCTAGCTATTGAATTTTCAACTAGTATAGTCACGAACATTTTACTTCTCTTCAGATAAAATTATAAATGTTATTTTTTTATTTATTCTTTAGAAAATAATACACATTACGAAGTGTAGCTTCAAATGCAAGAATGTCTCCTAATATTATGATCTTCCTACAAATCCATCATAAAATCAAAGTTTAGATTGTCAATCCAAATTCAATGAACCATGAACAATGATGCATCAAATCAGTTTTTGGACTCTGAAAATGTCTCACTCAATGCTTTATACTGCAAATTTCAATGGCTCCAAAGGTCAAATTTTCAAACTCTTGATTATGATTTTCCTTCTTTTTTATTATGCAGGTATGAAATGTATGTTTCATTAATATTAGATGAACAAAAAAATACTTAATAATTTTTAAAACATTGTTGATGGTTTTAGATGTTACTATTACTGTTTCTTTATTATCATAAAAAAATTATTAATTAATTATATTTGAATCTTGATAATAAAAAAAAGTCTCTTTCCAAAAGGCTAAAGAAAAAAGTCATACATAAACTACAGAAAATATCAACTAAACTTCATTTGTTTTGTTATATAAATCATTATTAATCTGTGTGATTAAGCTTGTTTACACCTTTGCTTGGATACTAATGCTTGTAATTAACGCTAAGCTACTATTAAACATTTCTTTTTCACATAAGCACCAGAAAACATCTCAGTCAGAGTTAACTTGACAGAAAATAATGATAAAATAAAGAGTGAATAATCCAAATAATGTGATTGAAACTTTAAAATTATAGTACATATGAAACCTCCTTTAATTATACTATTTTAATTTGGTATTTGTAAGGTTTGGATTAATTTCTCTATAGCAATTAAGAGATGTCAACTAATTAAAAAGTTGACAGAAGGAAGTTACATGTAGTTTTATACATATATTTAATAGGTTTAATATTCTATTTTGTCCCTAGTTTCGATCACAAATGTTAAATTAGTCCATTTTTCAAAAATGCGTCAATTACGTCATCACTTAACAAAATTTGCATCAATGAAATCCCTTCCGTTAAATCCGTACAAACGGCGTTAATTATTTTGCATCAAGATAATTAACGCCGCTTGTACGGATTTAACGGAAGGGATTTAATTGATGCAAATTTTATTAAGTGAGGACGTAATTGACGCATTTTTTAAAGGATGAACTAATTTGACATTTTCGAGCGAAATTGGGGACAAAATAGGGTATTAAGCCTATTTAATATTATTTCAATTGAAATTTAAGTTTTATTTCAATGATATAAATTGATCTCGGTATATATATTTTATTAAGCGTGTTATGGAAACCAATGTCTAATTCCAAAACAATTCCGTGTTATTTTGATCTTAATATTCTAAAATTATATCTTATGTAAACAATGACAGCTTACCTCGCATTTATTGTCATCTCCATCTGTCTCTTAACTACATTAAAGTGTCCAATATCATTATTATCTTATCTTTTTCTCATGATAAAATCTAATCATTAATTTTTCAAATAAATTTAAATTTAAAAAAAAAATAAGTTTACCTAGGAAAAACTCATTTAAAATTTGTTTGAACAGATATTTTATGAGGGTTTTTAAAATGGAAAAAATAGAAAATAAAATTTTCCTGAAGTTAAAATTAACTTATAAACAAATTAAAAATAAAAATGTAAGGAAAATTATTTCATTTTGTTATATTATTTCTTATAAGAAAGGTTGAAAAGCAAAAATATTGAGTAATAAATTATTTCAAGTAATGTAAATAGATAACCTACACTTGGATGAGAGTACAGATAATTTACATTTATAAGATAGTCAAATTGATGTTTTCTATTTTATTTTTTTGAATCTATCATCCTTTTAAAGATAAAATTGTGAGGCAACTACAGATAACGTTCAGTTTAATGAACTAAATTATTTAAATCAATGCAAAAAATACAATAATGTTGTTATAATTTTAGCTCATACGGATAAAACAGTTTTTTAACTGGAAAATAATTAAATATGGTTTTACAATTTACATCTATACAATATAGATACTATAATTTTACTTTTAATATGAAAAAGAATTTAAATTACATAATATCATTAAAATTTAACTTGACTACTTATGATTATAATGAAATTATGATATATATATATATATATATATATATATATATATATATATATATATATATATATATATATATATATATATATATATATATATATATATATATATATATATATATATATATATATATATATATATATATATATATATATATATATACCCCGGTAGTTAGAGGTGTCAATTTGATCCATGACTCCGGGGCTAGCTCTAACCCATTCTTGAAAAAGCCCCCTCTTAAGAAACCCCTCAAATGGGGGTCAAAAAAAAGCCCCAACCCCCAAAGCCCCCTCTCAAAGGGGTTAGGGTCAGGGTTAAGGTGGGTTTAGCCCACTAAAAATTTTTTGGAAACTAAACTTCAACATTTTTAATAGTAACTATTAAAAGTACTAAATTTTATATTCATGTAATTGATTTCTTATTTCAAATTATTAAATAAAACTAATTAATTATAGTATAATAGAATATTTAATACTCAAAATAACCACTTTTTTAAATAATTAAAAACAATTGCAAACCACACACTTAATTTTATATAACTAAATAGTATTACAAATTTATTTTACTGAAATATTATAAAAATGTTTTATTTTGTTGTCAATTTTAATAAAATTATGTCTTATATTGCAGACACCAATTATTAGAAAATTAGATATAATTAGTAATATCAAAATAACCACAAAGAGAGATAATAATATATTAATTTGATTTAATATTTGCACTGCTTTTACAATTCTTAAAAAGAATCACTGTTTTGTTTCCTTGACTTCTAAAATATCACTCAATCTGTTTTTAATTATTTAAAATTAAAAATAATTCAAAAATTTATTATCTAAAATTTTTGGATCAAAAATAGTATTAATATTTTATGTGTAAATTAAACTTATGTTTTATTTTGTTTTTTTTTCTCTAATAATTTTTTCTCAAAATCACCATAAGATATATTATAAAAAGAAAGTTAATTTCTTAAAAATTTATAAAAAATGAAAATTTTAAATAGACCTAAAGTACTAAAAAATGACAAATGTTATAGTGTTTATATTCTTTAACTAACACATTAAATAATTTATTTTTAACTTTCAATTAGAACACATAACATAAATGTATGTTTATGTTTATGTTTATATTTATGTTTATGACATTTAAAATGTAAACATTTTGAGTGAGTAGTACAACGAAATTGAATTCTATGGGCAAATACAACTTTAGTATGCACAAGGTTTATTAGTTTTTTCTTTTTATTTATTATTTTTGTTATGAACATGATTTGTTGAGTATAAAATGAAAAAGAAAATCATTTATATTTAATTTCTTTTTCAATAACTTTCTAAGAAAATAAAGAAGCCTCATTTTTTTTTAAATTAAGAGTTTCAATTAGAGAAAACCTTCTCTTAAATTTCAATTAGGATAATTTTAGATAAAAAGTTAATTTCTTACTTATAACTTAAAAAAAAGTAAAATTAAATATTTAAATTTCAAATTTATAAAATGATCCTTTAGTTATATACTTAGAGAATCTAACTCAATAAATATTGTCATTTTGCTTTTGCTTCTTGATTTTAGAACTCTCCTCTTATAAAAATTTTAATTTATTTTCTATAGTAACTATTTTTGTAACAAATTAGGAGTTAATTATATTTTTTCTTGTATTCAAAATGAACATTTTTTCTAAAAAAAGACCCATGGGCTGGCCCTGACCCACAGGGCTTTTGAAGACATTTTGGCCCCGTGGACTTTTTCTACGAGGAGTTTTTTGGCCCTGTAGATTTTTCTAGCCCCAACCCACGTGGGTTAGGGCCAAACCATGTAAGGAGGGTCAAATTGACAGGTCTACCGATAGTTACATAATCATTTAAAATGTAACATTTATCATTTGTATAAAAACAAAGCAAATAAATAAAAAACTATTTAATTTCTAAATTAAAAGAAGAAGAAAATCTATTAAAATTAGTATAAAATGATTTTATTTCTTCTCAATCCATCAATATTTAAATATGTAACATCACACGACTATAAAAAATCTAGATTTTATTAGTGAAAGTACAAAACAAAATTTAATCATAGAAAAAATAATTTAGCATACACATATTTATATGTAATATTACTAATTGATTTAACTTAGGTTTCTAATCCTTTTCAAATAAGGATATGCACTTAAGTATAACCATATATAGTATATTTAAAATTAAATCGTTACATACACCACAAACGTGAAGATGAATAATAAAAAATAATTATGAAAAACCTATGAATTTTAAGTTTAGTTGTTCTAACAATGAAATATTTATAACATCTCTTTTCGTCACATTCATACACACATAACTATAAATCACATGTAGATCCTCATACCAAGGATATTTAAGAAAAAATATCCACTGATGCTTTTAGAATATTTATTAAACATTCTTCATTAGAGATTCAACACTTGACTTATTTTAACCTGAAAATCTCAACTACATATAGTTCAAGATAAGTTTAAGGTATATAAGTCAACATCTGTTCTACTTTTCGAACCTCAACATATATTTTGATAATATAATAAATTTTTCTTCTGCTTCTTAATATTTAATATCATATTTCAGGTAACTTAAATCATCAATGAAAATAAAGAATCTTTATTTCAATATAAATCTATTCTTCAGACATAAATTTATCCATGTATCACATATTTGTAACATAAACATGTCAATTACATTTACAAGTGTATGCATACTTTGCAATTCCCTTAATTAAAGCAATAAATTCTTTAAATATATGATTCAATAATTTCTTCCAATAAGTATACATACACATAACATGTATGTTTGAATAAACTACACAAAGAAATACTTGAACATAAACATAAAAGATACTTCTATTTGATAAAAATAGTTTCACTAGAGTTTAGGTGTGTCTATTTTCATTGAGTGAAGATATATGATGAAACATTAGTTGAAGAGACTTGGATTAAATTGTATATCTGCTTAAACACCTATGTTTTTTTTTTGCAAGAATATCAAACAAAACACATTCACTGTAGTGACTAAAACAGTATTTTTAGTTAATAACTTCGACAAAATCTCTCTTACACCATCACATTAACACTTTTATACATTTTCCTTACCTAGAACACATTACAACTCCACTTGGTAAAGTTATTTCTTTTAGACACAAAATCAATTTTACTTTACTTTTAAGACTAAAAAATAAAGTGAAAAAAATATTAGACAAATAAATAAAAATCATTATTCAACCTATAAAGCAATAACTTCAAATCCAATATGCATCTAAAAAAAATACTAAACTTACACATTATAACAATATTTCAAATTTTATTGTAAACGTACATCTAAAAATATAACATGGCATTAGTTTATTAAAACCTTTTACAAAAATATACCTTATTTTATATTTATTAACTAAGTATCCAAAATAACATCTTTTACCTAAAAAATTTAACTTCTCGAACAAAACTCTCTAATCAAACTGAATATTTTACTACAACCATAAACTATCATATATTTATATATTGTTGTTAAACACAAATACTTATACATAAACATGCAAACAAATCCAACTAACAACCAATCCAAAAATAAAAAATAAAAAAGGGTAAAAACCTTATCTAAAGAAAAATATATTTGATGGATTACCTTTTCCTCTCTAGTGACATCCTTAAGACAAATTAGTAGTCAAAATTGTGAACAATTAATTTGAAATCTTAAGAGAGATAGTATCAAAAACGTTTAAGAAAAACAAATAATTCTTAGATATTAAGTTCAAAATAGTTAAATATCATATTTATAAACTTTTAACTTAACTAATAAAATACTCATTTTTCATCTCATTTAAATATTTAAATCAAATTACTAACAATTTAAACATAATTTTAGTTCAACAATTAAATAATTTACAAGAACTTAACTATATAAACCAGATTTAAAATATATTAAATGTTTAATAGTTGTACATTTTATATAAAATTGGCTCAAAATTAAATCTTATGTAATCAACTTATTAATCAGTTGAAGTAATAAAGAACATATGTAAGGTTATCAAAGAGAATAATTGTTATCATAACAATAGCAATTTGAGTGGTAAATGCCTGAAGCAAATACATTCAAATTTCATTCATATATATCTTTCAAGGCGATATTTATCAGCTTTTAAATTAGATACAGAAGTAGAAAAGAAAAAAAAAATAAGAGATGACTAAACGTAATAGCACAAAATTGCACATGGGGCGGTAGACAAGAGCCACAAATAGATTGAATTAAAGTAAATCAACCAACCAACCAACCCAGACACGTGCCTATAATACATTACAGGTTAATTTCACCAAGAAATGAATATCACGATGAGGGTGTTGTAACAGATCTGCTGTTTCGTCCAAGTCCAAGACCTAAGCCCAAGGGAGCATTGTCGTTCCTGGTTTTGCCATGGTTATTATGGCTACAATGTGAAGAATGAACATGACCATTATGTGTTTTGGAATTTGTACTGTTGGAATTCACATTAATGACATACTGTCCATTTCCATGGCCCCTAGCATATTCACCACGGGTATGCGAGTCTCCATTTGTCAAGTTCGAGTTTCTTGCAATGTTCATCATTCCTGTACCTTCCTCTGACTGGCCTATTTCTTCAATGCACTCCACATCTTCATTGTAACCATTGATCAAAAAATCAGAACAGTTTTTCTTGATCCCATGATCATATGGGTTTCTAAATCTACCGCCTGGACCTCTGAGGTAACTATAACGCATTGCATTTGCCATCTCATTTGTTGTAATATTGCGAGATATCTAGATCACGAATGAAAACATATGAATAAAGACGTGCATAGGATCAGGAGAGAATTGTACACAAAAAAATAAAAGTAAAAAAGACATACCTGACTAGCCTGCACAACAGTCAAAGCAAACACACCGAAGAAGAGGAAAAAATCGGCTATTAGAAATGATATTGCACCAGTGTGATTCTTACCAACATGCTGAATCCAAGACCCAAATGAATGAGGTGCAAGTGGATCAGTTAACACTCCTGCCCACACAGATTTAGTTTTCATCAGCAGTTTAGAGAGCAGTAGAATGAACAACATAACACAGTAACTCAATGTCAGGGCAGACACATACTTGTAAGACAAACTCCACCAGTAACCAACATAGCTGAAACTTCAAGAATAAGAAAAGCAAAGAAATCCCACTTGTTCTTCTGAAGAAATAAATTGTAACAAAATCAGGTCAATAAAAAAAGTGATAATTAGAAGACCAAAAAGAAACTCAGTGGGTAGGATTAGTAATCATCATACTCTAGCAACAAAGTTAGACAATATAAATACTCTAACCTATCCAACACTTATTATTTACAGAATATAAATGGCATACTTTGATTTTTATGACAAACTCAAATGAAGTAGATACATTTTATTTGTAGCTATATCGCAAGATTTAAGCTAAACAATCACTAGAAGATTAACTGTTTGCACTATAAAAATCTCCACATGCAATGTTAGATCACCAAATAAGGTCCTCTTTGGTGTCGAAAGGTGCATTTACTAATAAATGGCGTGCCACATGGTCGAGGTTCACCAGGGCTCGGTTTGCATTTCAGTATTTACTTACGTATTAGAAAACAGAGTGGGGATTGGAAGGCAGGGTGGGTGCTGATTTTTGCCCCCCTGCCATGAGCGGAAAGTTGAGGCTATGGAGTAGAATAACCATCTTGCCCTCCATATATTACTGGGACAGTGTACTGATGGGACAAAAATATTTTAGACTTTATTTTAAATTGATAAAAGTTAATCTGATGAAAATTTTAAAACGTGAGGGCAGTAATAACGTGGAATATAATCTATTATGGCTTTATGCATAATCCATTATGTTATCGATTATGCATAAAGCCAATAATAGATTATGGTCCAAGTAATTCATTACCATGCATGAGATTTTTGACATTGGTATTTCTTGTGTATGTTATATTAAATTATTAGTTAAATGCTGAAGACATGTGGATACTCATCATCACCAAAAATATACCACCAAGGGCATATAAGTAATTCAATGCATAACAAATATTTTTAGTCACATCAATCACATCTATTACAAACTTTGTACTCAAATCTATTCACTTTCACTTAATCCAACAAACCATCTAATTTTCTCCTCTCTTTGTCCTTCTTTGTCACTCTTTCCACCCCCATTTGAATCCAAACAAAGCATAGGTGTTATGCTCCATCCATAAGGTAGATGACAGAATATAACAAATTGTCCGAGATTAATAATACCCCTTCATTTTTCCGTTAAAGTAAATGATACATTGAAAATTTTAAAATGTTCAATTAACGAATTGCAAAGCATGTAAAACACAGCCAGAAGTACCTTGCCAATGCAATTAGACACCCAGGGACAATGATGATCAAATTGCTCCACACAACGATCACAGGTAGAACAGTGTTTTGCTCGAAGAGGCCTGACAATCTAAAGAAAAGCCAACATAAAATTGTTAGAAACCGTTCAAAGCAAAGAAGTATGGGCATTTGTAATCTGTGTTTGCAAGACATTTATAGGCTTCAGAGTAAGACAATCAAAAGAAGGCAAAGAGAACCTTGCATGTTGCACAAAGCTGGGACCAGTTTCCAGCAAGTAAAGCAGGATTATTTATCTCAATCTTCAAAAGAGGCTCCTACAACATCATTCAATCTTTTTAAGACAATGGCACATGCTATACAGTATTAAAATCTCGGAGAGGTTGAAAAAATTGAAGTAGATATTAGGTGAAAAAAGAAAAAAAAAAACTCACATCATCTTTTGTATCCTGAGTGTCACGCATGTTCATTCTAATATAACCAGGATCCTTACTGCAAGAGAGGGGATGCGAGATTAAGAAAACAGAAAAAATAAATAAAAATAAAACAACTTAAAGAGAGCTTAAATATAGAACGCAGCAGGCATCTAGAAACAATTTGAAACTGGATATTCACTGAAACAGCAAATGAAAATGAAATATGATATAGAGCATGTCTACTTCTGGGTTGTACTTTTATCATGTATTGATCACCATACATTAACCAATACCACCCTAGATTGAATGTCATTGATTTGTTATCGTGAGAGGTCAAACAAAAAGGTTTACAAAAGAGTTTTCAGAAGCTCCACCGGACACTAATCATATATTTATCAAACATTTTAACAATGAATAGCACATAGACTAGATGTATGACTAAATTGTAATATAAAAGGGGAGACAAAACCTCAACTTACAAACCAACTTTATAGGCTTAAGTTACGCCTAAATACTTTCTAAGATGGTATTACAATCTATCCTAGTAAGGCTTGTTAGGCCTACCTTTTGACTTAGCTACCTAACCACTATTGAACCACCCACAAATATCTAGTCTCATGGTCGAGATGTTCAATGCTCAACATGAGTGTGTTGGAGATGTCACACTGACAAAAATATAGTCAAACTATAGTGTATAAGTGAGTGCAAACCTCTTTTTAGAAGTCAATTCTACAAAACTGTGTTGGACCTAAATCCATTAACTAAGATGGTATTAGATCATAACCTAGAAAGGTTTATTGGACTAATTTTGCCCTCACTAAAGCACCACTACCAGACCACTTACAAAGATCTAGTCCCATGCTTGAGATGTCCAATTCTTAAGTGAGGGTGTACATTAAAGATCCCACACTTATTAGAGATATAGTCAAATTACAATATATAAGCAAGGACAGACCTCACTTTCCAAGATGGTATAGAAAGTCTAACACCACCCACAATATCTAATTTCAAGCTTAACATGTTCAGTTATCGGTGTGAAGTGTGTGTTGTTGAGAATCTTATATCGACTAAATGGTCAAATTATAATATATATGTGGGAATAAATCTCATCTTACTAGTTGATTTTATAGGATTGAGTAAAACTAAATTTGCATTCAAAGAGAAGCTACTCAGGATATACACCCAGAAGTTGGCATCACTGAATGGAATTATGGTAAACATACAGGTTACAGTCATACTTGTGAGAACCCATGACTGTATTACCTAGCTATCCTACGGTAGCAAGGAAAGAGATTCTTAGACTAGACTTGATTGTACCATAAAATAACACACGAAATAGTCTTTATTAATCTGGATTCTGGTAACAGAACCCTAGCCTTTTCTCAGAAGCCAGGGTCTGCAACATGGTTCAAACAATGCCAAAATGTTATTATGTAAATCAAGTCTACAGTGTATAGACAAACTACTGACATATAATTCTTGATCTCATTCTGCTCTAGCATCAGGACTACCATACATCCAACCCATGCTCTATTTTCCTTAATAGGGAGCTACTAGTCTACTCCGCATATATCAAAACCACCCAAAGGCAAGATTTTATTCATTCCCAATCATATATTATCAAGTATGTCACTCACTCAATGCAACATTATGATCTCTACCACAATGATTTTTTTTTTCTGCTGTTGTCCTGTTACCACCCACCCAATATTATATGACATTGAGGGTCTTATAATTGAACTTGAACCAAATATCACAACACCTGAAACACTCCTCTTGTCATACATCCCACTCAACTCCAATGGTTTTTCACTTAAATTACCCTTTACTTTTCCTCTAAACAATTTGTGTAGAAAAGAGGATTGGAACCATCAGAGCAATTGAACAACACATTGCAAAAATTTATATATTGCTAAAGAATATGAGTTGCACGATCAAACCACCAATAATCCTTATCCAATTAAATAGAGATTTGATATAACAGCAGGAAGAAAATCCTAGAAGTCTCTTGAAGAAAGATCTTTTTCTTGTATTTAATCACATCGAAGGTATTCTCGTGAAGTTGTAAAATTTAAGAGCACATCACTTACCTGCTACATTTGTAAAACATAACCAAACCAACAGTTGCAAGCAAAACTCCAAACCATGCAAGAAGACCAGCTGCAGCTGTAAGCTTTGGCATTTTTGTCGCTACAGGAAAAAGTAAGATACAAATGATAGTGAGACATCCATCAAAATAAAGGAATAATTATGCATGCAAGTGCTCATATGCAGACAAAATTGATTCCATATGTGGAAGCCAAGATAGATACCCAAGATGACCGAATGAATATAAGTAACCAAGAGCACAAAAATTATGCACCAAAGGATGGGCGCAAGTCCTAATTTGGAAATTCTTCCAAGGCGGCTGTTCCCATCACAACGTTTGTCAAGCAACCTTCGGGCATTTCCCTACAGGATATCCATAATGGTTAATATATGAACATACACAGTCCACTCAAGCGCCCATCCTATAAATTCAATAAACACAGATGCTTTTCAGGAAAATAAGCCACAACCAGTCCAATTCTCAAATTACAATAGATGGGAATATAGTAAAGAGATGGAAAGCAAACTAGTGATCAAATCAAACTCTGTTGATTATAAAACACCTACAAGGAAAAAAGCAACTTGTCTGTGATTCTTATCAGAAGCAAGTTGTGCTGGTGTGAGGCCTGTATTATCAGCCACCATCAGATCTTCCTTCTTGCCAGCCTGCACTAACACAGTACAGGCCTCCAAGTTCCCCCTAATAGCAGCCCAATGAAGAGGAGTGCAACCTTATAATATAAAAATATAAAAAATATAATTATGCTTTGAAAATAAAAAGATGAATTCATCATTTAATGAAGGATTAGTTTGAGGAGAAATAAAGGAATTCAGGATAGTGCATTGAAACATACCCTCTTTATCTTGACGTCCCCTATGTGCATCAAGAAATAACAAGAGACGTATACAATCGGCAAACCCTTTGTAAGCAGCCCTAAAATTCAAGTGAGAAAGGAAGCATAAAGTATAGCACAAAAATACTGAAGAATTATATAAAAAATTCACAGAAGCAGAACCATTCAAAATTTATTTAGAAGGAAAAATACAAATATGCAAATACTGAAGAATTATATAAAAATTTCACTGAAGCAGAACCATTCAAAATTTATTTAGAAGGGAAAATACAAATAGGCAACCCAGTAAATAGCACATAGGAAACTAATTTGGTAACACTGTACAATAAACTTCTGAGGAAAACATGGCGCAACTTTCTATCCGGAGATACAAAAGAAATGAGTCAAATTGGGTGAAGATATGACCAATGTATTATTGAGAGAATTCCAAGTATTAATATAAAGAACATGGCTACATATGTAATATAAATGAAGTATTCCACATGTCTCCTGGCCTTTTAATTCCAAAATAATCCTTCATGCTGGGTAATATTACATGGAAAATGTGCCGAGAGAAATTTCACGATGTTCATAACAACCATTCACGTATTAGACAATTAATTAAGACCCTCTAGGCTAAAAAGGGTTTTCAACTTGGGCTAATGCTCCCTACATAGTATTCTGAGTCAAATATGCCAAATACCCTTTTAGGTTTATGATCTACTTTGAAAATAACCAAACCACAACATTTGCAGTTTGCTTGAAGAAAAGAAGGCATCATAAATCAGTAATAATAGTGTCAAAGGACACATACTCAACAAATAATTTGTCAGAGCATCAGTTATCGGGTTGGCCGCCTGACTACAGAGAAATGAGGAAAAATAGAAAAGCGAGAACATCCATTTCAATAGAAAGAAAGGTTGAACGGCAGATCTTTTATTACCAATGCAAGGGGCTTCTTCCATCATTATCAGGGACATCGGGATCAGCATTCCATTTTGAAACAACGTGGTAAAGGAAAGATGTCTGACCATATTGTGCAGCAACATGGGTTGTCTGAGTCCAAGTACATCATAATTAGCAAACAACATTTACAGCTGCACACATGTGCTTCAAGTAAAACAAGAACCCTAAACTACCAATTTCCCAGATGTAACCAGATGCAGAAAACCAGGTATAAGAGCTAAAAAAATACTTTAAATGCTTTACCCCACCAGCAATCACTGTAATATAGATTAAAACATTCAGATCAATCTAACCTGATAACCATTCATGTCGGCAGCACTCACTCGAGCACCCTCCTGAAGTAAAAGCTCCGCAGCCTGGATAGCACCCCGAACTGCACTCCAATGTAGGGCCGTCTGGCCAGTATGATCCGTTGCATTTACATCTCCCCCATGCTGCCAACCACAAACCAACCACTCAACTCAATTTCGTGCGCCACATCAACAGAGAAAACAAGTCAAATTTCAATGCATACATTCAATTCCACCACAAACAAGCCAAGTCATTTCATAGCATAAACATGATCAACAACCCAAACCGAGCTATGCTAGGCCACTTTAACAAATTCAAACCAAGAGCATGACACTCATCCTCATCATCAAATTATCTTCTTTCCTACATCTACACCCCTCCTTAAACAACAACAACGAGAAACTAAATCCTACATTTTATTTTCTTTTGTTGCAGTAAAAAAACACTAATTAAGTAAATGTCAAAACAAGGGAGGCAAGAGCAGACAAAGGGCAAAACCAAGGGACAAGCTCGAGAAGCAAAAGTAAGCAAACGCAATTCAACAAACCGATCAAAGAACCTCAATGATGTACTGAGCAGCGGCAGTGCGATTGTTGAGTGCAGCCCACTGCAGCGCGTAGTAACCCAACCCATCAGGCTCGGTCACGGGGCAACCCTCTTGCTCCACCAATCTCTGCAGCTTCTCCAAATCCCCGTACGCCGCCGCCGTGTACACGTCGTTCCGAAGGCTCTCCTCCGGCACGCTATCGGCGCCTCCCGACGTCAGCGATTGCTCATCGCGCGACTGCACCTCCTCGACGACCTCGATCTCGGATGACATAGATCGAGCTTTTCGAAACCTGATTTAGGGGTTCCCGCGTTGACTTGGAGGGAGGGGTTGGCGATTGAACGAAAATTAAGAAAAGAAATTCGGGGAATGGAGAAAAGAGGATTGGTTGGTTGGTTAATTTCTAGGGTTTTTCTGCGAAGGCGATAAAGAACGAAGGAGAGAGAAAGAGAGGGTTTGGGTCATGGCCGTCCCTGTTGACCCTCTCTGAACGATACAAAGGAATCAAAGAGACAATAGCAATTGAGATTTGATGAGAGAGAGGAGTCTATTCATAGATATCATTATAGCAGGCCACGCCACTTGGTGTCTTTCTGTTTGTCACTCCATTTCCTCTGCATCGAACCAAACTATACCATTTTTTTTTCTTTATATCTTAATTAATTCATCACAATATATTTTTAGTATCTTTATATCTATAAATACTTTTAACAACAAAAGTTAAATAAATGAAATGACTTTTACTACTATCTAAAATTAGTTTCTCTACGGTTCTTTTATGTAATTAACCATCCATCCATATATTAAAATCATTTTTAAATACCTAGAAGACAAATGAACAATAATTTTTTATTATGGATGGCATACATCAACTGCCCCCAAAATAATTATTTTTTATTTTTTTACCAAAGATCGTGTTGTTTAACCATTAATGTTTTCTTATATGATTTCTTAATATTTCAGTTTCTCACAGCCTGGGAATGGTTTGGAATTTTAACAAATATATTATATTAAATACATAAAAAGATTTTTTTCTTGTATGATAAAACCCTGGCCAAAGTATTCATTAACATTGGGGGTGACATAAGCAATTTGTTGTTGTCAAAAACCCTAACTGGACCGACAAAAGGGTTTATCCTAACCGGACCGAACCCCTTCTTTCCCACTTCGAATCTCTCTCTTCCATTCTCTTCACTCTCTTTCAGATTCCTCCTCTCTTCTCTCTTTGCGTTTTCATTCCTTTTTATTTCTGAATATTTAGCTTACAACTATGGAGGAGTTATCTTCTCTCATTACGGTGGAGAAGACCATGCGCACCGCCTCTGTTGTGGAGGACATGGTGGTGGACACAATTCTTGTCGCCGCCAAATCTCTCCTTTGCCTTCTCATTCTGGTATTCCCTTCGTACCCTCTCCTTTTAATTTTAACTCTTAAAATGCCCAATCCATGTTGTGGAATTATCGTTAACGGCGTGAACAATTGGTGTTTCCAGACTTTCAATAATTCACACGCTCTTTCAAATTTCTTTTCGGTTCATCAAAACTTTTTCTACTCGCATGAATTTTAACGCCTTTTTCGCTTTTTACTTCTTATCTTGGGAGGAATTTAGGGATTTCTTTTCCTGAAATCTTACCGTTCTGTGTTGTAGTCAAAGTCAACGGGAGCTGATAGTGAATTCTTTTTTTCATTCGTGTGGGGGGAAAGCGTGTAAAATACTCTGCTTCCTTTTTTGTGCGGATTGGGGGTGGATTTGGTTGCAGCTGAGCCCTATTCATAATTGTTGTTCTTTGATGCTGCTAGACTGCTGGTTGTGTTCGATTACAGAAGTTGGTCCGTTTATTTGTGCTCCGAATAAAAAAAAAATTAGTCAGGTGCGAAAGAATGATAGTTTGTTTGTTGTTCGTGTAAACCAATGCTGTTTTTTGTTAATAGAGTGCTTAAAATATCATCTTTTTTATTTATTTCTTCAGATCAAATTAAAAGCAATCGAATTATTGTAATTTGATTAAGATTCTTTTTTACGTTAAACCTGATTTCTTCTGCATTGGTCATTCTTTTGCTTGATTGGCTTTAAGTGCTGTGTTTGTCTTTTTGTCTGTGTAACATGGTCAACGAAACCTTAGAACCTGATTTTCATAGAACCATCACATTGACTAGATATTTCCTTCAAGAAATTAACCAATGGTTCTAGCAAAACATTGACAATGCTTTAACAGTAGGACAGTTTTCTAATGTGGAGTTTCATGTGAGTGGTGCCTGCATTGGTTTCTTGTTTTGAAATTTCTTCTCCTTGAATTGTGCTAAATTTATATTCTGCATTCTGTTCGTGAAAATAGACATGGATATTTTCTTTTCTGTTTTGTGCGACCATGATTGGTGTTCAGTAGGGAACTGTGATCTCCGGAGTTCAGTTCGCATCATGATTGCTTGCTTGGGAAGCTACTGATGAAGCTTCTTATTGTAACAATATAAGTCCATACAATAATTAGGCCACGGGTTATGATTTGTTTATGTCATGAGTTTGGTTTGTGTTCTACCTTTTGGTTAATTTTTATGGGACACATTAGTGTAGTTCACGCTTTCATATAGAAGTGGGTGGGTATAAATGATTATGTCTGTTTCCCAGACCGCCGGATCTCTGCTGACTGACATCACCCCAGAATTGACCCCAATAGATGGAAGGTGAGAATAAGTTTAAGCAACACTTTGGAAAATATAACAATGCTTTATGTCTGGAAACATTTGCAGTGATGTATGCCGATTCTTCTCAGGTTTCCTTTTGCTGATCTCTACAAGGGAAGACATACTTACCTTGTGAACAAGGATGCCAGCGAGTCAGATGACGAGGAGGAGGAAGAAGATGATGACGACGCAAATGATCAAGATGATGAGGAAGGAGATGAAGATTTCTCAGGTGAAAGTGATGAAGAGGCTGAGCCCGAGGATGATCCCGAGGCCAATGGTGCAGGTGGAAAAGATGGCGAAGATGGTGATGAATATAATGAAGAAGATGAAGATGAAGAAGAGGATGAGGAAGAGGATGAAGATGAAGACGAAGATGAAGATGAAGAAGAGGAAGAAGAGGTTCCACAGCCACCTGCTAAGAAGAGGAAGTAAAAGTGTAGTAGATGGTACAGTGTTTTCTTTTTCTGCCATATAAGCCCTAGCTAATCTTAGTTCTCCGAACTAAAGTTTCTTTCAACTTTCCAGTGGAGCCTTCTCCACATATAAAAGTTCAATTTATGTGTATTGTCTGTTATTTGAGTTAATTTTTGCCTACTTTATTTAGTCTTGTCATAGTTATTTGAGTTATTGAAACCCAATTGTATAAAAAGCAAAAACTAGATGAGTACTGAGTCAGTGGGGCATGTTGTGGTTTTACTTAACTTTAATATAATAGAAATGTCAGTAATGTACATGTACAGTGGTTGTATTGTACTATCCAACTTAGCTTTCTAAGAGGGTTAATTAATGTTAAAGTACATATGCTTAAAATTTTGTTAATTTAAATACTTCTTTGTCAAAAGAGCTACAGAAGAAATAAATTATTTAACAAAAACAAGTACAATAAAAATTTGAACGAAACTTAATAAAATGAATTACAAGAAAGAAAATCAATGGTATGGGATTCGAGTGATTAAATTAAAGATTTTACAATTTTATTATTGTTGTGTTTTTAAATTTATGTGGTAGTAATTTATGAATGTTTTGAAGTAATGTGATAACTTGAAAAGGAAAAACCATTTTCTTTTCCATTTTTAATACTATTATGAATTAATATTTTTAATGTCATTATTAATACTATTTTTATAAATAAATTGAATGCTGCTTCTTTGGTTTAATGATAGATTTATCATAGTGTTTAATACAGTTTCAGTTATCTGATGTCTTGGCCCAGTATAAAGTTTTTATCTAGCTTAAAGTATAAAGAATAAGCCAAATAGAATAATTATTTTTTTAATATTTTATGGCACTAAATTATTGTGTAAAAAATTAGATTTGGTATTTTTTTTGGTTGTATATGTATTGGATTCCTTTCACGTATTTCTTTTAACTATAATATTTCGCTTATAAAATTTTGTATTTTATATTCATATTTTTGTTATTCTAAAGGCTGGTAAAAAAAAAATTTGCTCGGTATCCTGGTGAAAATTTATACCTTGGAGAGTGTTTCTTATTTTGTGCTGGAGTGGTTTATAAAAAATAGAGTGAAACAGGTAACACCAAATAACATTACTTGAATACAACTGCTTGCGGGGCACATATAAATAAATGATAAAAACAGACGTATTTTCGCATTACAATCATGCATGATTATTTAACAGATAATTTATTGCATGCAGTTATTGAGAGAAAAAATAATTATTGTGATAGTGCATGATTTTATATATACATGTCAATTTGACTCACTGCAGAGGCTCTTTATGACTCACCATAATAAAAAAAATCCATAGATTTAAAAAACTCCCTCGTTAAAAAGGGTATTTTTAAAATTGATAATGTTAATGGTTACTATTTATTAAGAAATAAGTTGAACCAATAATTTTTTCTCTTTTATTTTCAAAAAATTTTGTTAGTTAGATTAGTTGATGTGTTTTTCTTTAAATGTAGAAAAATATTGATTTTCTTTTAAATATATTATTAAATATTTGGTTCAGATCGGTTTACTCGATTTTTTGTATGGATCGACTTGTCTCGACCTTTAGTCTAGACCAATCAATCTTAATCTTTGACATGATTTATCTTGACTTTCGGCTTAGGTTTGTTTATCACAATCTTCGACTCAAGTCGAACCGTATTGACATACGGTATAGATATACCAATCTCAACCTTTGGTCTGGTGTGACTTTGTTAGCTCGTTTCAACCTTGGGTTTGATTTCGTCAATCTTAATTTTCAACCCCACAAGTTTATCTCGACCTTAGCTTGAGATAGGTTTTTTCGACCTTCAGTATGGTCTAGTCTGTCTTATCCTTTAGCCTATGTTAGTTTGTCTTGACTATTAGCCTGAATTGAGTCGTATCGACTTCAACTTAAATCGGTATGTTTCAACTTTTAACTCATGTTCACTTATCTTGACCTTTGGTTTAAGTCGTCCAATGTCGACTTCTTTCCCTTTTCAGCTTGTTTTGACCTTTGAGTTATAAATTTTGCCTACCAACGCAATTCCATCTTCAATTATGGTTCAGGGGAACTTTGGTCTCGCTTCAAGCATATTAGGACCAAATTACCCTGACTCTGACCCACTCTGAGGAAGCTTTGGAAGTTTGAGTTATGTTTTGGTCCCTTTATTTATTGGTCCTATAAAAGGAAACTTATTCAAGAATGGTTAAGATTGACCCATGGACATAAGTTAAATTAATACATCTAATTTTATTGAAGAAAATCAAGGTCATAGTACTTATTTCACTCAAGATTGTGGTTGTAGTATTCTAGCCATTATTTCTAAAGTTATTCAAGTTTGACATATGGATAAGTTTTATCTAATTAAATAAATACAAAACATATAAATTATTCAACACAGACCATGAAATTGTGTAAATCAGTTTTGTCTAAAGTTGATTAGAAAAATTATAATTATCATTATTAAATTTGAAAATAGTTTAAATTTCTTAGAATAAAACATTGCAAATCCTAAAAAAATGACAAAAATTATGATAAATTATTGAGACATATTTGGTTTATTCACATGCACGCACAAAAATGAAAATAAATTTTAAAAATTATAAATACGGTTAAATTGTACAATTTTGTTTCAAATACAACTTCAAATTAAATAAAATGAAATTGTCCGAAAATTTGAATGTAAATGTTAGAACTTTAAACTAAATAAAATGTCCGAAAATTTTCAATATAAATGTTAAGTTGCTAAAGATTAAATTTAAGTTTAACCAAAAGTTGTGATGTCTTGGGACAACTTTATTTTGAATTGAATCAATTTGTATTTTACTTTAAATTAATTGAATCAATTTGTCTTTTACTTTAAATTTACTCAGACCTGAACGTCATATTTTCCCTTTCTCATATTTAGGACATGTGAACATGGACATTAAGAATTTACATACTATTATTCATCCGCACCAAAATATTTCACCTCACCTCTACCTCTATTATTCAATTATTTTATTATTTATACAAAAGTCATAATCACTCTACTTTAAAATTATATTTTCTTTCTCACGAGTTTTTCAAACTGATAAACATAATATCATATTTAAATATTTATCCATTTCAATAAAAAGAGTGTCAAATTACACTAAATTTTTTATACAGATAAGCAAATTGGTTCAACATTCAATTGGCTTTTATATAATTTTTTCTTTCATTAAATTTTTTTATTTTTCTAAAAGTAAAATATTTAAATTATTAAAACATATTTTGAAAACAAAAATGAATTTTTTTAAATCAATTCAGGTTTATTTATTCTCTTTTTTAATATACATAGAGTTTTTAAGAAAATATGTATTTTTAAGTTTATATATTTTTTAAGTAACATAGCTTAATAAATTTTTAATTTTATAATAAATGAATCTATGGATAAACTCAGAAACATTATTAAAAAAACTGAATAAAATTTAGAATTAAAAATATATAACATATAGTTTACTCAGAAAAATAAAGGAAATCTTTATTTTATATAAATATAATTATTTTTTAATAAGTTGATTTTCTGAAATAATAATAAAGATAAAATTAGTAGGAATAAATAAATTTTCTATATTTTTAAAAAATATTATATTCAAATTAACACTTCCGTTAATAAATATGATAAACAACCTTGTTTAGATGGGATAAAAAATTAAACAATAAAAAAATTGAAAATTAAAATAAAATATAATACATACACGAAGTTAAATTTGTATACAATAAAACAACACACATTATTTTACAGAACAATACAACACATACTGAGAAATCATAAGAAATTTATTGATAGTTAAGAAAACATGAAATATTTGATGTTATTTCTTTCAAAGCATGTTGTGATCTTAGTAACATATCCCAGCAAATTGATATTTCATATTTTAGCATCATCCTTTTATGTTAGGCTAAGGGAAAAACGAAAATAATTATTAGACACAAATAATCAAATATTTAATAATACAAAGGAACAAACATAATAATATGGACATCATTTCTTTCTTACAAAATTTATACTAATTAATTATTAATGAAAAAAGCTAGCATAGTTTAAAAAAAATAAAATAAAAGAGTGACCAAAGTAATATGAATGCTAGAATCATAAAACTAAATCCACCTCCGTTTAAAGTATCACGTTGAGAATATTTTCACACTTAAAAATCTCATAAATATAAATTACTTTTGCATAACAAAAGCTAAATGATAAAATTAAAGGTAAATAGTTTACTGGAAAATTGAACTCTTAACTCAGCACTATGAAACTTAAATTTTTAGAACCACTATTGGTTAGAAAATTGAGGAAACTTGTCCACAATAGTTTGGTTGGAAAGAAAACTATGTAACCAAGTAGGAAAATACATCAAATAAAAATAATTTGATTATAACCTGTAAAGAAGTACTTGAGAAAATGTTTAGGTAAAAACCATAAAAAAAATATATATGCTTAAATTATCTTAAATCACTTCCATTTGTTGATATGAATCCCAATCCAGTCATTTTATTCATGAAAAATCACTTCCAAAAAAAAATCTAGCAGAACATACATTCGGAAGGAGCACAGTAGTTCCTCTCCTTAAATTTGTGATGGATAATTCACTGAAGATATTCTGTAACGAGCTCTTTTTTTTATATCAGCAAGCAACTGATATATCATAAAATGGTAAAATAAGAACCATAAACACATTATACATAAAGCCAAGAAAGGATTACCAAACAAACCTCTAGCTATAGATCTAGCTTGTCTTGACATTCCCTTTTCAACCCCTCAGTATCTTTCTACTTACAAGCTTACGCAGACTATCTATTAAGTTGCATGCATCCTAACTTTATAACATTAGTAACCGCTGATATTGCATAACCATAGGTTTGGATACTACAAACACTGCAAAGCTTATAGGCTTCACATAATATACTGCATATGATATGATATGCTGTGTCCTCAACCTCAAATGGAAAAACAGTCTTCAGTAGCCGGCTACACAACCCCTACCAAATTGCAATTCTTCCCAACTTCTTCTGCGTACTGGACCATATAAACCAGAAAAACAACAATGGCCTCATAGTTGCTCACCACAGACTAAATATGCATGCTTTCCTTTACAAATACCTCTCTGCCACACATTGTCAAACATATTATTCGTACTGATATTATAAACCAGATTAGTAGATAAGCATAGCTTGAGCAAAACAGTTTCTCGTAGGTTCAGAACAACCTCTAATTCAGCCTTCCGACATTAATCAGCAAAAGTAACTCCTCAGTTGCCTCCCTCTTCCTCTTACCTATTCTCACCCGGACACTGAGGCAAAGCGCTGAAACAGAGAAAGAAAAGACAGACGTAACAAATTGTCCTGCTTTACAGCTCTGTATAGAAGCATCCATTGCTTGTATAGCATAATCAAGGGCCTTTTTCCTTAGTTGCGGCAATGATAAACCCAAGGATTAAGCATTGTTTCACAAGACAAAAACAACAGGACAATGAATCTTCTCAGTTTGTTTTTGCCTTCAAACATTAAGCAAAGTTGTATTAAGTCCTATTTGACCATTTTCAATCCTAAATACATAACCGTTAATTAGCTTATTTTCATAATAAACACTTAACAATTTAATTTGTTTCTCACATCCCTCATTAGTCACCGTAACAATAACATGATTTTATGTATTATCATACAAGTTATACTAGTTCTCCTCCTATTTAGTGAATCTCTTCTACAACTCCTTACTATGACTAAGGTAAACTTGACGCCAGTGGCATGCATGTTGTTAGCAATAGCTTGCTTGTATTAATTTGATCCCGTAAGACAAATCACATCACAGGAGCACAATACCAGTAGCTCTTCTCCTTACTGAACATATATTTTTGTCAGTATCAGGATCGTGATCTTTGCTCGGATGAATAATAAAGTATTGTAACAGAGTATAGCTGAAGATATGAGGGCAGAGGGAAATTGTGGGACAAAGGCAGTAATACACATGGCAAACGAGGAGGGAATAAGGTGGCACTCAGCCCAAAATATCCAATTAGTTGGTTGATATCCTGTGGTTCAAAAGTTATATATGTAGCACTAGCACGACAGAGTGGGGAAAAAAGTTAGCATATGTGGCTCTGACATTCTCTGTATTGTCTTTCCGCAAATTCTGTCTGTATTTTTTTTTCATTACGTTTGAAATTCTTTGTTTCATCAAAAGTTTTGGTGGTTATACAAGCAGAATTTCTGTAATTACTTGTCCTCCCTTCCTTTACGTTACTATATTGTTACATATATCCTAGGACTGAGCATTAAGTTTGCCTTTAACCCTTAAGCAAAATAATTGTATTCACTTTCATTCAACCATCCTAAATCCTAAACACATAACATAATAGCAAATTAGCTTATTTTTCATGTACCCTTCCCTATCCTCTTCTTAGAACAAAGCAGTACAGGCATCAACACAGTAAAAATGAGAAAATTTGTCTTAATATAAACCGCGGCAATGATGCGTGTCACAACTACTAGTTATGTAAGAGTTAGCATCATTTTAGAACCAATGAAAGAACAATCTATTTGCAATATAGATTCATAAACGAAAAAACTAGGCAGATTCAAATTAATAATAGTAGCAGCTCATATGACATGAGTTTGTTTTATTCTTAGACACTTAACAGCAGGAGCATAAAATAACTCAAAAGTACACAAATTTCACTCGCTCAGGCAAATTTCACTGACTAAGGCAGTTTTCCAGATCGAAAGATGGCAAATTTGGAGGCTGTAGAGTAAGAATAATCAATTTCATTCTCCTTCAAGAACTCCTCAAGGAGCCGTTTAGCTCCTTCGGGATCAGCACTCTCACATTCGATCTCATAGAGAATCCCAGAGTCAAACTTAGTTTCATCCACCTCCAATTTCAATCCCTTCCAATCATACACATTCCTCACGTTCCCAAACCCTCCCAATCCTATAAACCCCTTTTCAGTTCCAAACTCCTCCTTCACCCTCCGCAAAACCCTAGATTCCACCGATCCCAACTTCCCAGGCTCTGCAACGCATTCGCGCCCGACCCGCGGGTCCAGATCTTCCTCGTTCTCCTCCACGCGACTGACGCCGTCCACCAGCACCGCTCGCGCCTTCAGCGAAACGACGCACCGCTCGTCGTCACCGTAGAAGCGCAAGCGCAGCACAGCGCGGCGCTCGGAGAGCTCGGACGCAGCGCCGTCAAAGAAGAGGTTTTTCTGGCGGTGGGTGACGACGTGGAAGGGGGAGAGCAAGCTGGTGACACGGCGGTGGGCGTTGGCGTCTGCGAGGCGCAGCTTCACTTCGACTTCCATTGGGGAAGAAAGGTGGGAGACTGAGGCTAGGGTTTTACGAGGAGAGGCCAATACGATGCGCCTTGGAAGCGGGATCTTCGCCGCCGCGATCCAGCTGACGGAGGAGAGAAGTGGTGCCAGCGGGGGCGGTAGTGGTGGCAGTGGTGACGGAAGCGTTACGTCGGCGAGCTTCCTCGAGCTCTTCTTTGTCTTCGATCTTGACTTCGATTTTTGTTGGCTTTCTTCTCAGCATTTTCTAGCTTGCAAACCGCTCTTCCGCTTACTTTTCCTGCGCCGTTCAGCTAACCCTATTCTTAATCGTCGACACTCGGGTCGGGTCTGTAATGGTAATAATAATAACAATAATTTTAAATAAAAGGTTCTAACAATATGTTTTATATTTTTAAAACCATTTTTGTTGTTAGAAGAAAATGTTAGTTAGACGGTATTAAGTCAACTATCACGACATATAAAATAAACGTTATTATAAAAAATTTATATTTAAAAGAAATGTTTGTGAGACTATAAGTGTATAGTAGGATATCTGAATCGAGCGGTTATCAACAATGAACCGAACGAGCGACTAAACGTTTGCTTTTACCTGAACGGTTTCCAATAGCGAATTGATCAGACATTAACAAGTAGTCAAACGATCGTTTTGTCGAACGATCGGTTTGGTAATTATAACAACCACTCGCAAGTGAACAATCGGGTAAAACCAACTCAACTTGCGAATGATCGTCAACCACCTAGACCAAACGATCGCCATATCACTGAAGATAATACTAACGAGACAATCGATTACATTATACGCTCGTCAATGTCGCCTTTAACAACGATCATCCACCAACTAAACAGAACGACCAACAAGGGTCAAATACAATACAAAGCCAAATCAACCTAGTCAAACTAGAGTCAACAAACGCTCGGTTATGTTTATTCAGGCTGGATCAGTTAATCCGAATAAACCAAAGAAGAAGCAGCCAAAAATATCTAATCATGATAGCGCAAGTTACGAAACTAAATAATCAAGTATTAAAGACGAAGACCATGACCAAACGACTGGATTTTCCAACTAACCGGATTTTAGGTAAACGATTTATCTTATTTCCAGGTTAAATACGAAAAACCTAAAAGGAAAAAGGTACGTTTTTATGATTCCCAGAGACGAGTAAACATTGATTTTATTACGGAACAAAAGGATTTCATCATTCACTTCTAGCTTGAGCGTCGGAGTGCCTTCACAAGCACCCCTTTCATTCTCCTTGAAGAACATTGTGCAAGAAGTAGGAGCAAGGACAACAATAGCGTGAGAAGGTTCATACGCCTTCCATCAGGTTCATATCTCGGTCCCAACGATTATACTGAAACAATGAGTAAAGACACTATTAAGTGAATGACAATATATAAAATAAATGTTATTATAGAAATTCTATATTACATTCTTTTTTTAGGAGGTGGAAGGACTATCAATATTTCTTTTTCTTCTATCTGTCTCAAAGTTTTCACATACTGCTGCTAGATTGGTTCAGAAGATAGTTTTGTAGTCTTCATTTGTCGTAAGGCCAGCTGATGTTGTTGCATCATTGCAACACTCTCTATTGCTGGAGAGACGCTAACAGGGTATTTATACCTCTTGTCGAGTCAGACATATATGAGGTTTTGGTGGAAATGGAGGTGACATCCGTGTTATGATTTCTGTTTGCATTGACAAAAGCCATTAATATAACTAAATTTAATTAAGAGCGCACAAAAAAAACTTACAACACCCACCCAAAACGTAGAAATTTTCTAAAAAAGATTTGTTTTTATACCAAATTGTAACATTCAAAATTTTATAATTTTAATACGAAATCATCACATCTTCGATAAACAATAATACTTAACTAAAAGAAAATATATAAAATAGGATTACAGTTATCCAAAATATAACTATAATTCAAAACTTTATATACAATATATCTTATATTAAGATTATCTATATATAGACTAAAGGTTCTCAAAATATCAAAATGCGTTGCTACTAATCTAATCAACTACGTATCTGCACCCTCACTATTTAGTGTGTGCTTTACTGAAATTTACTTTTTTGCTCACACCAATCCTGTGATCATTACAAAAAAGAAAACAATAAAACATACAAACACAAACAATAGGATAAGCTAATTTATCAAGAATCATACATCTAAATTAAACAAATAAGAATATGACAATTTAACTTTCACATCAAACAATACCTTGACATATAAATAAACTCTAGACTCAACCATTGGGATACATGTATTGGTGTCGAACTCTTAGGGGACTTGCACTTGTGTGATGGAACAACTTGCTCACCCAAGCTACTACACAGGGTAAATCCGTCAAACGTCTATGGCCAAAAATTGACCATAGACTAAGGACATTTTGCTACTCCTTGTGTCATAATCACCCTTATCTACTCGAGGTTGAATGGTCATTGAAATGTCAGGATCATCCCCCATTTCAAAGCTCCTACAATAATACATTACACTGTAGCACAATACAAGGATATTTTTCATGGACTTCCTTTCACCGCAAACTTAAACCAAACACACATTCATTATTATATGTCATAAAAATACTCATAAGCATAAACAAATATACATCATATCATAATAATCAATTCACTTAAACAAGCAATTGAAAGCAAAGAAACACATTTAAAAGACCAGCCACAAGGCACCCAACACCAAGACAGGACGCTTAGCAAACCATAAATCTTGTCTGGCGAGAGGACTTCTCGTCTAGGAAATTAAGGGAAAAAGAGATTCAAACCTATAGTAGAAAAGTGATGCTCAACGCTAAAATTTCACCACTCAATGCCAAGTCAGAGACCTCATTGACTTTGTTGCGCTCAACACTCGGGGTGGCACTTAGCGTCCCATAGCCCATTGACTCTCGGGTTTGAGAGTGATCAGTGCCACACAAGGCCGCTTAACATTATACCAACTGACAGTAACTTGATTTTATGTTTTGGTTGCACCCAAGATCTATCTAAATGACCAAATTGTATACTTGACAATAGAACTGATTCAAAATCATGTTTATGAACTAAAATTAAGTACCAATTTGTTTATTTGGCCAAGAATAAGGTACATCATATCAAACTAAAAACTCAAAAGCTCATATATCACATTCTACATGTTACAAGCATGTTTTAGTAAATTAAGTGGATAAACAATTCTTAAATAACTTAAGAATAAACCTCAAACATCAAGTTTATTCTTAAATCAACTCCTTTATAATTTTACCTGTAACCCCGCAACAGATACACATAATTAGACCCAAAACCAATCAAAACTCCCATCTTTCACTACATCAAGATCCAACAACAGTTTCCAATCAGTTATACTTAGGGATGACAAAAAAATTTGCACCCGCGGATATCCAAGAATAAAATCCGCGACGGATAGTTGGTACCCGCGGATATTTACTACCCGTGGGTTGCGGATAGCGGGTTTTTTAATACCCGCTTATAAACGGGTCGGATACAAGTATTATACTATCTGTACCCGCAGATATACGCTATCCGCAAAAAATAAAAATAAAAATTTAATTTATATTTTATTAAGTTAAATTTAATTAAAATTAACATTAATTTATATTTTATAAGGTTAAATGTAATTAAAATTAAATTTTAATTTAATATATATTATATTTTATATATTTTTTGAAATTTTATTTAAGTTTTATTATAACATTTTATAAAAATATATTTTTTAAAATATTTGCGGGTATCTGCGGGTTTTAAAATATCCGCAGGTATTTTTTAAGCGAGTATCCGTGCGGACAGCGGGTGAAATTTTTTTTGTCGGGTCGAGTTACGGGTAGGCATTATCCGTGCCCGACTCGACCCGTTGTCATCCTAGTTATACCTCAATCACATCAGCTTAAGTGATAAAAAAAGATGTAACAATCAATAAACGTTCGCAACCATACTTTAACAAATTCAAACAATACTCATTTAAATCAATTTCAAGCACTAGTAATATCATATAATAGTATTTCAGCAAGCTATCTACTCAATCCCATAACCAAGTCAATTTTATTCCAATTAGAGCACACCAAAAATCAAATTATCAAACTTAACAAGACTTTATAAACAAACATTTAATGCCCCTTACCTCATAGAAAATAAAACAACTCTAAATGACCTAAAATCACTCACTCAGCTTAAAGAGCTCTATATGTACCTACCCACTATGAAATTATGATCAAGGTACATGGTTAAAACTACTTATCAACATGGAACATATTGTAAAGCTAAGAAGATATTTGCGACAATAAATCATTCACATGGATGGAAGAAACTTACAATAAAAAAAAGAGTAAAAACTTACTCTTTTGAGAAAATTGCTTAGGTAAATAAAAATCTTGTTACCGTGATCACGTGTGCACTTCTTGATCTTCAAAAAGATTACTCAACTATTAGAACTCAAAGAAATAATGCAGATAAACTTAAAGAACAAGTTTTAAAAAGATATGTGTTTTAAATAAGTAAACTCTTTAATGAAATTTCTATTTATAATTACAATTATTTTAATATCAAAATAATATAGTCTCATTATTTAAACATCATATAAATTCTCCATAACCAATTTTCTAAATTTTTACCCAAATAATATTATAATTAAAAGTTAAATTAAAATAAATATAATTAAATTCGAGTTATATATATAACAAGAGCTCACACATTTTTTCGATATATATTACCAAATCAGTGACCTTTTTAATCGTCATGCCATAATTTTATTAGCAATAGGAATATGTATTCACAAGTTTCTTTATGTGAGATTAATCAAATAATTTTAAAATTTAAGCTAATCAATCTTGAGTTTGAACAAATCTTTAATCCTAATTTGTTTTGGTCCATTCCTGAATTAATAAGATTAATAAAAGTAGAACAATCTTAAAGAACAATTTGTTTGTTCTTACGTGATTTTATTTCAGGTATTCATTAATTTAAGAATTTATTTATTTGTGCAATATCCCAAATTGCATATTATTATTTATTTCAATTATTTTGGGACTAAGTTACTTGCTGTCTCCACAGATTCTTTCTGTCCACCGTCCGTTCGCGCTCTTCTTTCGTCCTTCTCTTCAACTGTCCGGGAAAACCTGTCAAAGATTCTCCGATGTCAAAGTCACTGTGTGAACAATGGCGGTTTTAACAGAGCAGTCATAAATGGGCAGTAAATGCTATCTCTCTCCCACTCACCTTTGACCTGTATTTATGGTTTTTGCTATGAACTAGGGATTAGTGAATAGTTAATCACGACCCAAATACAACCCAATAGCTTTTAATCGCGATTAGTTTTAATCTGGCTAAGTTACTGTACCGACCGGCCGGTCTCCTAGGGGGTCGGCCGTCCATGAATTTGGACACTACATCCGACCGATTTCGAGGTCGTGAGTGGTTTCCTTGGTAGTGAGTGGTTTCCTTGGTAGTTGGTCTTGCCGGTCCAGTGTTAGGCCGGTCAGTTTTAGGCCGATCCTGCCGTTGACTTATGGACCGTCCGGTCCATACGGTACATTATTTTTTATCGAAATTATACAATATCCTTATTCATCAACAACAAAATTATAATTTTATTTCAATTTTGGACGCCATTTATTTAATAAATTGTTTTTAATTAATTTATGGGTAATTGAATTTGTTAAAACTAAGAAATAATTTTATCATCTAGTTAAAATTTGAAATATTTTTTTATATATAAATATAATATTATAAATAATTAATACTACTTTTTTTATAACAAAATGTTTTTGTATATCACTTTAAAATTATCTGGTGTTCCTAGAGATGACGTGGCAACTAATAATTGGAAATTGTGTCATCAGTTTGAATCCCAAACCCTAACGGGACGAACCCCATTTCCCGCAGATTGTTTTCATATCCTGTCTCTATATATTTTGGGTTTCATGAAGCAAATTTTAGGTGTAGCAGAAACAATGGAGGTTCAGTCTGTTACCTTTGAGCACGCGTTGGGGGAGGCTTTGGTGGTTCATACCCTTCTTACCACTGTCAAATCCTTGTTCACGTTTCTCTTCATGGTACTACATTTCTTCAAAGAAGTTTTTATTTTTTTTTATTTTTTTATTTTTTAAATTTCATTGGACGTTCACATTCCCATCAACTTATCTATGTTTGCTACAACTTTTTTATTTGCTCATGTGGGATTACATAATTTTCCATGTGTTTCAGTTTTTAGTTTAAGTCGTTCACTGAAATGTTTCTTATACTTTCAGTGTTAGAGCCTCTTTGTTAAAATAATACGGTTGTGTATTTCTTCTGGGAACCTTTTTGTTTACTTTTTTGTTAAATGTAGGACTTTGTTTTTGTTAGAAAGAGTAGGTTAAAAGAGCTAGTATATTGGAACAGTGGAGGAAACCTGCTCTTAGTATACTGATTCTTCATTATTTTCGGTAGTGGGTGCCAGAGAATGACGGTCCGTTATGTTTAATTTCATGAGTGAGGCTTTCGTTGTGTATTCTTCGTAAGTTGGAATCGAAGAGTAGCTAGAACACATTTTTCGTTCCAGTATTGAATAAGGGCAATCATTAATGAATGAAGCTATATCCTTTTGTTTTTGACAACACTCGTGCTGCTGATTTTTTGTTAGCTTTCAGTGATGTTTTGCATAGAATTATATAGTGCTGCTCAACATGTTGTATGTGGTTTATGACGTGTCTTTGTATCAGCTATAGTTAATATGATGTTTTTTCATCTATAATGTCACCTTTATCACCCATAATTTGTGGAGTAATATGTCAAGAAGGATTTTTTTAATAAGAAGGATTTTTAATTTTCTTAAACTGTGTATTGCGTTGATTATGTCTGCTATATGCCTGATGCTTTTGCTGTTTCAACTTGTCAAACTGAAATTTTAGCTTCTTTATAACCTCTGTAATTCAATGTACCGGTGTCCTGCTTGCTGTCCCTCTTTTCTTTTTTAAGGTAGAGAGCTCTGCGATAAATTTTATTGGAATTGTTTCAAGTTATGAACACTGATTCTGCATCACTGCACATCTTCTTTAAGCTGTGCACTGATTATCAAACCGTAATGCTGAGAACAAGTAGTATAATTGCAAGCTTGTTTTTTGAATGTCATAAGCTTTGTTACAGGTCCATTTTTCTTTGGGTGAGATTGTAATTTGTTCGGTATACAAACTGTTACATTGGTGTTGATGTAAAGATTGTTAATTTCTTTGTTTTTTTCCTCAGACTGGATCTCTTCTTACAGCTGTGGATAACTTAGTGTCACCAATTGATGGAAGGTAATAGTGAACATATATTCCTGGATGATGTTGTGGTTGTTTTAATTTGAAATGTCCATTTATACTTATTTTTTAAAATTCTTGGTTAGGTTTCCCTTTGACCAACTATGCAAGAGAAAACATACTTGTGAAGAAAATAAGGATGGTAGCGATACTGATGATGATGATGAGGAAGACGAGGATGACATTAATGATGGAGAAGATGATGACAACGACGAGGATTTCTCTGGTGATGAAGGCGGGGAGGAAGATGATTCTGATGATGATCCCGAGGCCAATTTTGGAGGTGAAAAAGATGACAAAGATGATGACGACGACGACGAAGACGATAATGATGAAGAAGATAATGACGAAGAAGATGAAGATGAAGATGATGAAGATGAGAAAGAAGAGGAGGAGGAGGAGTCTCCTCAGCCACCCAGTAAGAAGAGGAAATGAGAATATTGTTGCAGACAAATTCTCATCTGTCGTTGTTAGTGCTGTCTAGATTTTAGTCAAATTTAGGTATTAGGACAAAGATTTACTGTCTTGGACCTGTCACTCCATGTTTTTGTCGTTTAATATTATAATTTATGGATTATCATTAGTGTATTCTCATGTTACACTATCATTAACAGTGGATGTCATTGCAGTCTATGACAGAATCATGATAAGGAAGGTTGTCATAGCTTGCCATGGCATAGCACTTTGTCTAAACTGCTCATGGCACAAGCATATTCATGTTAGTCCGTGAGTCAAATGCATTGTGTTCTATACAAATACGAGTCGACGACGCATTTGGAGAGTATTTTATCGCGTGATTTAAGAGGAATTTTAGATTGTTGTGAGAGATTCTAGATCTATCTAGTGTTTTAGAAACTATTTTAATACTATTGTTAACAAAAAATGTTTGTTTTGTAATTCTGATTTAATACCGTAGTCATCTTGAACAAATAGTTAAGAAACTGAACAAATAGTTAAGAAACTGAATAAACTCTTAAAAGCTTACCTTGGGAGGCATCATCAATGGATTAGTTATCAATGTAAGGTTTTTACTTTCTGCACCCCACATTGCTTTAAGTTATAAATATAAAAGTTTATACTTTCCCAAACAATATAATAATAACAACATGAAAGCTACAACTTGCTAACAAATATTTTCTTAATATAGTTAACTAAGTATACTCAATCTTAAAACATGTTTTTCATTATAAAACTTTTCAAGAAAATCTTGTTTACCCCAATATCTTCTTACAAAAGATAAGTTTTTGCAATAATGACAATGACACATGTCTTAATCCAATCTACAATGAAAATAAGACAATTCAAATAAGCTTTTCTTAATATACTCAACTAAATATACTCAATCTTAAAACATGTTTTTCATTATAAAACTTTTCAAGAAAATCTTGTTTACCCTAATATCTTCTTACAAAAGATAAGTTTTGCAGTAATATTCATAATGACAATCACACGTGTCTTAATCCAATCTAAAATGACAATAAAACAATTCAAATAATTGTAACTTTTAAGTTTCAAATAATTAATTAACATAATTATTTATCTTCATTTCTCTTATTTCTTTTTGCATGATGTATGTTTTAATGTCCAAATATTCATATCATCGTCATCGTTCGTTTTGGGTTTTCATTCCGTCAAGATAAATGTTATATGTAAAAGATATTTTGATACTAAAATCAACAAGTATTCTACAGTTACAACAATTAACATGTATTAATGCAATTTTTAACTCTTTACTTCAAATTTATATTTATAACTTTTAAAATAAGTTTCAGATTTATGATGATCTAATTACGATTTAATTATAAATAATTATACATTGCTTTAAATTAATTATTAGTAATAATTTCGTAGAAGTTCAACCATTCAACATATCATGATCGTCTAGTTTCTCATGTAAATATGATCTTACAATTATATGTCACAACTTATATAAATTTATATTTTGTTGCCACTTTATATATTATATTTTTTTCTTTATATGAATTAGTTTATATCTACTTCTCTCCCATTCTATTTAAGATAATATTAATAACAACTATTTAAAATAACAATAATCAATTATAAAATCCTAACGTATAGAAATAATAAAATATATCTTTTGTTATTATTAATGTGCATTAAATGCAGGTAAAAGTAATGATTTTAAAATAGTAAAAGAACTTTTAAAAGCACTAGTATAATTTTCTATAATATTAATTATTTTATGTATTTAGTTCTATGTTTTCTTTCTAAATAAAGTTAATATTCTTTTGAGATAATAAGAATATTTTATTGTTATTTTTATCACTTCAAATATGGTTAATAAGAGTATATTTATGTGGCAATTAGATGCTTTTTTGTGATGTCCTCAGAAAAATTATGATTCATAACTATAATATGTAGTGATGAAATTAATTCCTTTGGTTTTCTGCAGAAGTATCATTATAAAAAATTTCACTCTTATTTTTAAAATTGTATATATTATTCTAAATGTATTTTTCACGCGGTCAATTATGTTTTTCATTGACCTTTTAACAATGCAAGTTACTTGTTTGTTTAAAAATATTTCTATTATGTGTTAAATACAATAACTAGTTAAACTATTAATTCCGTAAATATTTATAAAATATAATTTAAAATTATAGTTTTAAAATAATTTAAATTTATAATAATGTTAACTGTATTGTCCTAAAATAATATAAAAGAAAATATTGATTAGTAAAAGTTAATGGAGTAGTAATTCTTAATCTAGTAAATTTATTAATGGAATGTATTAATGGAGTGGGAATTTTCAATCTCATAAATTTGTGTTAGTTCATTATTATTAATGTGAAGTAAAAGTAAAATTTTTATACTTTTTTATATTTTAAAGTATATTTCAAAGGTTAAATTCGTTTTTAATTATTAAATTTTAATATAAAATTAGAATTTATTTTTATTTCAAATTTTGATCAAGTCAAATTTTAATATAAAGTTAATGATACAATTATTTTAATTTAATGGAGTAGATTCTTTTGATATGTTAAAAATATTTCATATTTACGTTTGAATTTTTTATACTATTTAACATGTTTAACTATGAGTTAAAAAAATTATATTAATTTATTTTTAAAATTTGAATTTAATAAATTAAATTTATTTAATATGCTGAAAAGTATTTCAAACTAATATTTAAATTATTTTATACTATTTGATACATCAAATACAATTATAAAACAAAAAATATAAAGATACTAAATTAAAAAAATTATATTTATTTATTTTAAAATTTTTATAATTAAATTATATCAAAATTTAAAATAAAATAAAATAAATTTTATATCAAAAATTAAAATTAAAAAAACATATTTAACCATTTTATCAAATTTGCTCATCTGAACGTGGTTTTTTCAATAATAAATTTTTGTAGTTCATAACAGATAGATTTGCCAACCTAACCACGCCTGATTTTAAAGAATTCTAAATGTTTGGAAAATGTCATTAATTTCTTTGAATTTATTTTACCTCTTATCTTATTGCATTATGTTATTTGCATTTGTCATGATTTGTCGATCTTTTTATCTATAGGAAGTGGTTAAAATTATATATAAGGTGTAGTAAAAACCTGTCACGCTATTACCATACAAACCTAAACAAATTTTTCCTAATTAGAGACAAAAAATATTGAACAAAAAATTAAAAGAATTAAATAAAAAATTTATATAAAAAGTTAACATTCACAGTATATAAAAATAAATACAAATCTTACTTTATAAATTAATTTTATAAAGTTTAGTTGATTTTAAAGTTTGTTTTTTAACATTATAACTTGGTTAGAATATATTTTAGTAAAAATTATTATTTATTAAGTATATTGATTCATATATTATTAGACTATTTATTAATATTTAATTCTACATTAATTATAATTAGTTAAAAATAAAATTAATTTATAATTATAAATAAATGTAAATTTTAATTTATAAATTTTTATTGAATGATGTGTGATGGAAAACATTTTTTTTTTCACAGTGAAAAATAATAAAAAATCATTGCAAGTTCTTCTAAATTTTTGTAGAGGAACGCAAAATTTTACTCTTCTTCCAAAATGAATCATTGAAAAAAACAATAAAAATATATATTTTCATGTATGACTTTAAAAATAATAGATAAACATTTTAATTAAATTAAATTTTATTTATCAAAAATGAGTTTTGCATACGAAAGTCCTAATTAAATATAAGGTTAAATATGTTTTTAGTTCCTAAACTATTCGTCGTTTCTGGTTTTCGTCCCTCTTTCAGTCCTCGGAATTTTGGTTTTAGTCTTCATTTGTTGCTAAATGAGGACCAAATTTTTAAACAGCATTAGTTTTTGAGGACTAGAACGAACGTTTCGAAAAGAATGAGGACCAAATTGTATCTTACTTTGAAAGAGAGACGAAAACCAAAGGAGGGACGAAAACCACAAACGGCCAATAATTTAGGAACTAAAAACATATTTAACCCTTAAATATATTTAGCCCTTAACATTCTTTTATCACAAAAATTGTAGAAGGAAAACGACTATGTAAAGATACAAAATGATATCCATCTAAGTTGAAAGTCTTTTAGATGGATATGATTTTTACCACCATCATATATTTCATGTATGGAGTTATAGATTACATTTACCTTGTAAGGTTACCTTAACTTACATTTACATACATATATATATATATATATATATATATATATATAAAACAAACTATTTTAATAAAATACCATTCTTACATTTTTTAATTTTTAAATATTTATTTTTCTTCTATTGTAATGCATTTATTCTTTTACTTGATATGCTAATTAGGATTTGACTGAGAAAGTTGGTTGGAGTTCAAGCCAGAAAGTTGTTGAGGAAGAATGGAGAAGTCAGGGAAGAAAGTGCTGCTGACCTCAAATGGCGACGAAGTTTCGCAGGGTATCGTTTTCCATTTAGCTAAGCAAGGGTGCAGGTGAACTCTCTCGCTTCCGAACACTTTTTGCTATTTCTTCCTTTATTAGTTTCTTATTTGGTAATGCATGATCGATCCCTTCAGGTTGGTTTTGCTGGGAGATGAGAGTTGCCTGCGGAGCATCGCGCACAGAATCATGGATTCCCTCTCCCTATCTGACAAAGGCACTGTGCAGGTCGTTGAATTGAACATGGAAGACCAGAGCGAATCGGTTTTCCAACACTCTGTTGATCAGGCATGCCAGATTTTGGGGAAATTGGATGCTTTTGTCAACTGTTACAGTTACGAAGGTAAATTGTTATGACATGAATGAGGTATTGTTGCTTGAGGAACGAACGTGAACATTTGAGCTTAATTGAATTGGGCTTCCGACAATTCTTGACAGGAAAAATGCAAGAGCATATTGAGTTAGCTGAGAGTGAGTTTAAGAAAATAGTGAAGATAAATTTTATGGCTGCTTGGTTCTTGTTAAAAGCTGTTGGCCGAAGGATGCGGGATATCAACGCCGGGGGCTCCATCGTCTTTTTAACCTCCATACTTGGCGCTGAAAGGGGTTTGTATCCGGGAGCTGCTGCATATGCCTCTGTCTTGGCAGGAGTGCAGCAATTAGTGAGGGTAAGACTAATTATAACTTTCTTTTTTTAGTTTTAGTTTTTGCTTCTACAAATCACCTCGTAATTGCGATTGATATTGTTTAATTTTTATTTTTAAATCGGTGTATCAAATTTCGTGCATTTTATACCTAGGTTTTGTTTGCATAGGGTTTTTCGATAATTATTTATAAGAGAAAAAAAAGTTAGACTTTTTTTCTAAAATAAACTTATATAGCTTAACTTTTGAGGTGCATTTTACTCTGCAGAAGAAGTTAGATTTATTTTAGCTTTTCGTATTCTTCTCTTATAGAAATTGAGATTTTCACGACTTAGAGATAAGACGTGTCCTAGTGTGTAACGGAGTTTCTTACAAAAAATTTTGTTGACATTTTGTTCAGAGAACGTGGTTCTCTATGCAGTTTGAAACTAATTACACCCGAATCATTCTTTTTACCTTTGTTGGTTGTTAAAAAAATAAGAATTTTCAGAAGGATGATTCAATTGCAATCCCTTGTTCACTATCTCACCCTGCAGAAGGGTAAAAATATAGGAATATTACGTGATCATGGATATGGAGGGACCACTTCAAACTATGGATGAAGATAAATGAAAGGAGGTAAAGGAAGAGCTCTATATGGCGAAAGAACTCTTGAAGAAAATAGATAGAACTTACGTGTAATAAACTTTTTGTTTAGGTATAAGGTTAGCTAGGAAAGATGTTAGAAGAGACTTCTTAGTTAATAGCCTTGTGTTTGGTCACTTTGTAAACACTTTTACTTTGATTAGAAATAAAAAGTAATTTGAGAACATTTGCAGTTAAGCTTGAGAACTTGTGAAAAGTAGAGAGTTTCTCCCCTTAAGATTCTTATCTTGATAGTTAGGTCTCAAGAACAATTATCACATCCTTGTTTATCTCTTGAGTTGGAGTGGTGCAAGATTCTTGGACTTCTAGCCTCTTTTTGAATTATAATCTCGTTAACTTTCGGAAGGTAATCTTTCCTTCTTTATTCTTTTCTTTCGTTTTCTTATAATTCTCTCCTTTTTTTTTATCAGCTTCTAAGTCTCTCGGAAGGTAATCTCCTTTTTTCTAGCTTCTTTATTTTTCTTCGAGTCCGTGCATAATACAGACATGCTTGACCACCCAAAAACACTAGCCACCAACTTGAATTTGGCTAGCGACAAAAACCCTTCACTAATCCTACCTTAAACTCCCACCCTTATGAGTTCCTGAAATCATCTTCTACTCCTGCATAAACCTTTACACAGATCCACAAAGAACACCTCAAGAAACCTTCCAAGATTCAATAACAATGAACCAATAAACACCCTTTAACCAAACCATGGATTCTAACCTTGAAGCTTGAGATAGTCAATCAACTTCCTTAAGTTCTCATCATGACCACTATTAAAACTTCTGATCCCCTTTCTGTTTCATCTACCTTAATAGTTATCCCCATCTATTTTGTAATTCTGTTACCTTTATTTTTTCTATCATATACACCAAATATGTAATTTATTCTTGTAATCTTTCTACGTGGAAGACCGCTTCTATTCTAAACTTCTGTAGAAAATTCATGAATATAAAGGATCTGATTTGGTAATTGAATTGGATGATAAGGCTGTGATCAATATAAAATTGATTCGAATGAAGTGGAAGAGTGGGCAACATGGTGGCAAGATTTGATTTGGCGAAGGTGATATGCCCCAATGCGGTGCTTGTTTTAGAGTTATTTTGATTAGTTTCCGAAAGCAAAAGAAAGAGGTGATATTGATCTGCCAAATTGGAATGCTTTTGGCCGGTTAACAAATTTATGTAGCTACAATAGAGGTGCTATAAGGCATGATAAAATTCATCTTATGTGTTCTTGATTGACCATGAACTTTCCCTGTTGCACTTTGGCTAAAGCTAAAGCCCATACTAGTAGTACACCAAACTAGAAGTTCCTGTTCTTCTGCACTGAACTTCTGATATTTAAGCCTCTGATATCTACTACTGCTGAATAATTAACTAAGTAGGCAACCACACAATCCAATAGTTCCGTGTCAAATTTGGAAATATTAGACAGGTTGGTTGGTACACTTTGATGTTATTCCTATCTAATACTACTTGTTTATCTTCAGGCTTCGGCTTTGGAGATAGGGAAGTACCAGATCAGAGTTAATGCCATTGCCCGAGGCCTGCACCTGCAAGATGAATTTCCATTATCCGTGGGAAGGGAAAGAGCAGAGAAATTGGTGAAGGAGGCTGCACCGCTTGAGAGATGGCTTGATGTTAAGAATGATCTGGCGTCTACTGTCATTTATCTAATCAGTGATGGATCATGCTACATGACTGGAACAACCATATACGTCGATGGGGCACAGTCTATAACCAGGCCTCGCATGCGCTCCTTTATGTGAATCATGCTGGCGCTGAAAGGATTTTTTCAAGGAATGATCCAACATACACATTTCTTGCATCATTGTTGCCCTTAGGAAATGACTACATTTCTAATCCAAGTCTTAAACCTTAAACCCCGAAAAACATGTCCGGGGGGCATGAAATATATATTCAAATAAGTTATGAGAAGTTGAAACTGCTCAATCCATAATTATATAGTGAATGTTAAGCAGCTGCACTTTTGTTGACCAAGTTTGTGGAGACTGTATGACTGTGTGCAATGGATCTATCAGTCTTATAGCAGGCGGTGGTATGTCAAAAAAGTAAATCATAAAAAAAAATATAAAGTATTCCATTAATATTATTGTGTGTCTATATATAAAATTTGGGATTTGCTATCTGATTTACATTTTTTTATAGTTAAAATGCCTAAAAAGACTACACTAAAATTCAGAACAACTCTTTCAGTTGTTTTACTTCGGCTAATTTGGGACAGGAATACTTCTGTAACATAGTACTCATTTAAAAGTAGTAAAAATATTTCTGGCCACAAGCATTCGGCTTGATGAAGCATTCTCAGACTAAATCATTGATGAAGCATTCTCAAATTCATGTTATGCGAGTAGTCTCTCTTTGAATCTGCTTCTAATATACCGTCACTGCATTAATGGTTAAATACATATATAGTAATTTTAAGATATGCCTTTCTCTTCCCGTGCAAGCTGTTGGGAGATTACTACAGAAGGTAGAAAAGGGTTCTTAATTTGAAGTTGCAGACGGAATGCTAGTTTTACAAAATCCAATCATTAAAAATGGAAGGAGAACGACGAATAATATAAAAGGAACAGAGCAGTTTCCGAGAATGCTACGTGCGATTGACAGAGGAAACGTTTAACGTAGGTTGCTAATCTAAGTGTTTTAAAATTAGACTGCTGAAAAACCGGTTAAAAAACTAAAGGTATGAGGTTATCAACTTAAACAATTGTTTGATTTTTGAATATCGTGGTTTAAAACATTTTAAAGATATTATAACTGTTACTTCTCTCATTATTCATTTTCTTAAAACATAATCATTAAAATTAACTTTTTGCACTGATCATTACAAATATTAAATAATTTTTTTCTGAATAATTTTATTTTATCTTCCTGGGCGCGTCTCTCCTCTGGACAGCTAAGTGTTACTCATATTATTACTACTACAAAAATAAATATAATTATAATAATAATAATATTATTATTATAAAATATTAATTTTAATACTGGAATACGAGATTGTGGAGACTATTTAGGTATTTATCTTAAAATTATTATAAACATTCTACCGATTAATAATTAATATTCTCCTATTTTTTTTAATAAAAAGTAGTTTGGTATTAAACCTTCATTCAGAATCATTTTAAGGCATCCTTATGTTATTTGAGTGTGGTTAATTTTGCTTTTTTAACGTGTTTGACTGAGTTCTCTTTTATGTTTATCTAACTCAAAATTTTGATAAAATAATTAATTGATTTGGAATGCGGGTTTTCAAAATTGTCGTATATGAATTATATATGATTAAAGTTAGTGTTTGAAGATCTACGTTTCATCTCATATAAGGTCATTTCATAATCATCTTTTGAGTCATTCCAACATGTCTTTTTGTGAGTCCAATCAATGTGCTCATTGGTTTGAAAAATGGATTCATCGTATAAGAAGAAACATTGCTTACCCATGATTCTTGTCTTAACAAATACTATAATACATTTTTTTTGCTTTACTAAATAAATTCTTTTCGTAAAATTAAATCTTTTGTTTTAAATAAAATAAAAATAAATAACAAAACATAAAGAGACAACAAAAAAATAAAAATAAAGGTAGAAGATAGAATGTAAGAAATACATATAAACATGAAAATATATATTACTGCACAATGTTGGAAGTTTCACATCGACTAGAGATAAAGTCAATTCATAGTTTATAAGTGGGTGCAAATCTCATCTTAAAAGTGGATTTTGTGGGGTTGAGATAGACTTAAATTCACCTTCTAATATGATATCAGAGTCCTGGTTAGAACCTATCCCAGCAAATTCTAAGTGGACATTTTATTCTTCTATTCCACCCGTTATCGGACCATCCAATTTCTACTATCATGCACGAGTTGTTTATACCTCGACGTGAGGTTGAGTTAGGCTTCAACCCACTTTCTAACATATAATTGACATAAAATTTAAGCATGTTAAAGCTTTGGTAAAAAAAAAATTGACCTACATATTGAAAGAATGAGATGTAATAAATCATGACATGTAGTGTTAGCATTGAATTTCAAACAACTATCACTTCTGTAAATGCATAACAAGTTACCTTAATATATTTCAATCATATAATCAATTCATTAATTATTCAAATTTAAATTCTTTAAATAAATGATAATAAGCTGATTGGTTTTCATTTCAATTGCAAATCATAACCTATAACCATCGTTACAAAAATAATTGTTTTAAATATATCTAATTAAAAATAATTTGTTTTAAGCGTTACTTTGAATTAGGTGTTTTCTATAATGTCTTATGTTTAAAATATTTTTTCTCATGTCAATCAAATTCATTTAATGAAGTAAAAAGTAGTAAACTAATCCAAATAGGTGAGAATCAATTTGAGATGAATATTTGATCCACTCGTAACTTTGAAAAGTTCAAATCTATTTTGTCTATTGAAAATTACGTAAAACCTCTTCATAATTTCACAAACAATATATGTTTTTTTTTTCCCGGAACCCTTCGTTTAAGCCACAGGTTGTTCTTCTTATCTTATTTTAAGATTATGCTTACTCAAGTAAGAAAATTCACATTTAATTTTTTTATGCTGCTTAGTTAAATCTTATTTATTTACTTAATTTTAATTATTTTATCTTACTATGAAAAATTATTAAAATTTTCTATTTATTCACAAAAATTAAACAAAATAAGTTTATATATATATATATATATATATATATATATATATATATATATATATATATATATATATATATATATATATATATATATATATATATATGTGTGTGTGTGTGTGTGTTTTGTTGATAATATACAAGATTAAGTCAATTTAATTTACATGTACATTGTATCACTCTTAATATTGCAAAATAAATGTTAATTTAAGAAAACATTTAATAGTATATATTAAAATGAATAATATATAATACTATGCTACATATACACAATATTCATAATTTTTAGTAAATAATTTTTAAAAATTTATTTTAAAAATAATATAAAACTTATTCTGTAATTGAAAACATAATTTAAACTCATTCTAAAAAATATCAAATTTATCAGTGTACTGTATGACCACCCGGTCAGTCAAGGACTGGGCAGTCGACTATTAAGCAAGAAAATGACCGGTCGGTCTAAAATAGTCATTAATTGATAACTAATATAGACAATAATAATTATTAATGGACAATTAAGGAAAATAATAGTCATTGATTATAGATTAATAGGAATAATGAAAGTCATTTATTGGTGATTAATGAGTCAGACCTAATGGTAAACTCATTATGTTTATAAATATATGTATGAAAAAAAAGGTAAGTCATTTAACTATGATTACTCATCTTTATTACAAGAATTATTAAGTAAATCACATAATATCTTTTGACAAGTACTCGCCCCATCAGGACAAGGAAAAAAAGAAAAAAAATCACAACTTGGATAATGAAGAATCATTATCAATCTTTAGGACAACTTAGAGTGTTTTGAGTATGAGACCCAACTCACTTAGGCGAAACAATTATTTACCACTTAAGCTATGAAAATCAAATTGAAAATTAGGTAGACAAAATAAAACTTAATGCACATCCTACTTGAAATTTGAAAGTCGGGTTGTGTTTAGGTGACATTTTTATTTATTTATTTATTTATTTCATAGTTATACCAATTTTAGTATTACAAAGTATGCTACTCTTTTAATATATTAAATTAAGTGTAATATGAAAAAAAAATAAAAATTGGACTCCAAAATTAGTTTGATAAACTAAAAGTTCTATAGTTAACTCTCTGTACCCCCATTTTTTTTTCCTGTACCTTCATAATTTTCAATATGCTGTCCAGCTCGACAGACATGTTGTCTTCCATTTTGTCCTGAATCATCTCCGCTCGACCTCTTGTTTGGAACCTCTACATCGAAGATTCAATAAAATGGCATGCATTCCGCATCCATCATTCTATAATTTTGTTTTTTTTACATTTTTTTATTTTTGAATCTATAAATATATTACATTCATTTAGTTCAGAAAATAAAAATATTTTTTGGTTTCTGTTCGGGTAGGGTTGAGATCTTTTATTCAAAGCATTTAAAGTTGTTTGTTTCATCATCTAGGTTATGATGTTCTCTTTCTTCTCTTTGTCTTAGCCATGAGAAGAGTGTCTATAGAGGACACTCCGACACTCAAGTCAATGACTTTGCGTTCAAGTCAATGACTTTGCGTTCAAGTCAATGACTTTACGTAATAATCTTGTAATAAAAATTAATAATTAAAGTCAATTCCCCACTTTTTTCATCATATATATATTTATAAATATTATAATGAGCTTACTATTAAATTTGACTCATTAATCACCAATAAATAACTATTATTCTACTTAACTGTTCATTAATTGTTATTATTGTCCAAATTAATTTTCAGTCATTTTTTAATGAATGGTTAGTTGCACGGTCTTTGGCTAACTGACTAGTTATACAATACAGTTTCAAAATTTGAAAATATTTTTTAAAATATTTAATCTAAAAAATATTTTTATATTTTAAATTAAACGTTCTAAAATATATTATTCAGATTTCAAAATATCTTATACATACTTGATTATTATTTTAAATTGAATATTCTGAAAGATATTTTTAAATTTGAAAATATATTTTGACATATTCAATTCAAAAAGTATAAAAAGTATTAATTTAAATATTTTTATTATAATTTTAATGAAGGATAAAAAAAATAAATGTAAATTTTTTTATATAATTTTAATGAAGGATAGTTTAAGTTTTATAGAGGTGTGAAAAGAAAAAAAAAGTAGAATGCAGGAAGAAACACCCGGTCGTGAAAACCATACTGGCCCAGTGAAGTTTTTATTTTAATCTCTTTTACATCATAACGTACGACCTTATACTCTTTCATTTTTTTTGCAATCTATTTGTAAAAGAACAGAATATTTTTTTATGTTTCTGAACATGAAAATATTAGTGTAACTAAGGTAGTTAATTCCTGCTGGTTCCGTAAAGGTCCCACCTTTTTGGGTCAAAGGTTTGAAAAGCTAACCCTAGAAAGAGGGAAACAATCACAACTTTTTCACTCTTTCATGTATTTGGGATTTCGCAAAAAGTCACCTAACATTAGATTCAGATCCACAACTACATTCAAAATTAGTTTTATACAGAAGAAATTCATTCTATAAAAAAATCCAATTCTGAAAAACTCATCACAATACTATTTTTATTAAAAGAAAACTCTTTTATAAAGTTGTCATTTTAAGATACCAATTGTTAATTATAATTTATGAAGATTAATGTGGCGCAGTGGATGACAACTGAAGTAGGGAAAGTAATACATTTCCTTTTTCAATTGTAATTGTGTCTTTTAAGGTCAATTTGGACTGAACAAATATTTCACCAAACAATGATACCTTTCCCTCTAATACAAGGGAAAACAAAACAACAAAGAATAATTGTGTGTATGCTCCCATTCATCCTAATCCAAAGTGTCTGAAATACTTTAAAATTATAAACAATATGGGCAAAGATGGACCCAATCAACCAATTATATCCATCAACCATAGGTGCATATGAGAAGGTATAGTAGTAGCTCAACAAATCAATGCTCTGGACCACAGCTAGTGATAATGGAGTAGAGATGATTGTAGTACTTCAATGGGGGCATGTAAATTTGAGAGAGACACTTTCCACTTCATAAAATTGGAACACTTTTTGGCTTTCAATTTTCATCACATTAGTTACATTTGAATACCATCTACGCACTCATCTTGCAAAACAACAAACAGTTGGTGGGCTCGGCACCAATTTCAGAACTTTTTCTTTCGTTTATGCATCACCTAATGGTCTATTTTTTCTTGTGCCAGCTAACCATTTTACTTTCACAGAACCAGAAAGAATTTTTTCTTGAATTTGTATGAAACGGATCCATTTGTTGTTAGAAACATATAAAGAATGTAACTTTTAAAAGATAAACTTAAATATGTTAAATTTAATTTTGTTTAAGAGTTTTGTCAGTTTTAGAGAATAACGTCATTAGTTTAATATTGTAGTTATTAGATAATAATAGAAAATAAATGATGATTTAATGGTAACATTTATGACTTTTATGAGTCTATAAATGATAAGTGTTTAATTGACATAAAGTTTAAAAAACACCATAAACATAAGAATGTCATTTTTCTAAAAATAACATCTTATATTTTTAATCATTTTAATGACAGTAAACAAAAACACAAAACTATACTAAGGAAGTTGTTATAACTCAATCAAATCATTTTACCTTTAGTATTAAGAAAACAAAAATGGTTAGAAAACTAAAGGGGAATAGAATAAAGAGTGTTGCAGGATGGTGTCAGCAGAAAACAAAAACACAAAATGATTTAAACTGTAATAAAAACCTTCCTAAAAATTGTTTGGCACAAAAACGTTATCCAATCCAAACCAATCTAAGAGAACACAAGTTGTGACCATGAAAGCAATGTCCGAATGAAAGGAAAAATAATAATTCCGTGACCACCAAATCAAGCCTTCCTCACTTAGTTCATCCCTAGTCCAAGTCATTACTGTAAGAAGGTTCAATAAACACCTACTTATACATGTCTATATTAATAAGATTTGTCTGCTTTGAATTAAGATTTTACGGATTTGTTTTTAGTATTATTTTAAAAAAAATTTACTAATAAAAATATGTTATATGTATATAAACATATATTCATTTTTTATTTTATTTTACGTTCAACAATTATTGACATTGAACGATGCACCAAACGAACATTTCAAAGCATAAAACTTTTTCAATCACTTTAACATAAATAGAAATGAAGCAATATGTCACATGAAGATGGTTCAAGCGTAACCATCATATCCATATCTTTTCGTTGCGCTCAACCATTTACAGCGTAGAAAAATCATGGTGTTGTATACGGCCAAAATGATAAAAGAAAACAAAATATAAATGCAATATTCGATTTGCCGACTCCAAAATACAAATAATTCTTCCATGCAAGTTGAAAACACAGAAACTTGCTCTGTTCACTGTTTCACCCTCTCTGTACTTTCTTCCTCGTCCTGACCCCACTAGCAACAAAAATCGCGTTAATTTCTTCTTCCATTATAAATTTCTCACATTGCAAAAAAGCTCACTTGAAAAACAATAAGAGATTTTCTTTAAATTATAAAAACCTACCATTATTTTCTTGATTTTATCAAAGCACTACTACTATATACTTTAAGAAATAGCTATCATTATAATCTTTTTTGTTATTTACTACTAACATGGAAGAATGATTGTTATCTATACTGATATTCACACAGCTTAAGCAAGAAAGTAAAGTCGAAGCAAAAATGGAAGATAGTAAATTTCTTATTTTATTGAACAATAGAGTTTAATTGGTTTTTCAGAGATTAATCAGACAGCTATTCTACAATTGTTTCATTTATGATAATTGAGAAATGATTAATTACTACATTAAATTACAGCGTCTAGAAAATAAAGATGTAATTAAATCAAATAAGTTGAATTAATTAAAGTAAATTAACTCACAAGTAGAGTTTTGTTTTTCTCATCATTAATCATTAAAAAAAAGTAAGTGTTGAATAAAAGTGACACTTGTACACAACTTGAGAAAGGATAATAATACTTTAATAACATTATTTTGATAATATTTTAATATCATTTAGGTATTATTATATGATTGGTCCATATATTTATAATTATTATTATTAATTATAAAATAATTTTGAATCAATCTAACATTTATAAGAAAATGGTTAGTGAAATATATATTTATTCTATACTTATATGCATTATTAAAAATTCTCAGTGATTTATTAAAGATTCTTTCGAAACTGATACCTGTAAACAGATGAGACAGAGGAGGCATTCTCAAGTTTATAAGTGCTGCATTCTTTCCACCAGCATTTGCAACAGCCAGGCATAACATAACTTTCCTGTGAAGGAAGTTTTATGTCATTATATTATCAGCACTCTTTTGTCTCTATGGCAAGCAAGTAAAATCTGCTGCTGTAGCAAAGCCTCAGTTCTATGAATTCTCAGCAGCCCATTTGAGAAAAGTCACAAAGATCTTAAATTTAGCTGAATCTGGAAATGGGTTGTCTGATAAGGCTTCTGGGTCTGTGTCTATGGATGTACTTGGCAAGCTTAAGCTTCATTTCAGTGGGTGCTATGTGTGCAAGAGTGGGAGAAGTTGAGAAAGGGATTGTTTTAGTTCATGGGAAATGTGCTATTGGAAGGATTGATGATGATTTTGTGTGTGCAACTCTGGATTGGTGGCCTCCTCAGAAATGTGACTATGGAAAATGTAGTTGGGGGCATGCTTCTCTGCTTAATCTGGTTAGTTCCATTATTTTTTTTTTCTCAAGGTTTCTTAATCTGCCATTTTTTTTCTTCGGAATAGTAAGATGGCTTTTGCGTCTCCTTCCTTTTATTTATAAATAACATTTGCTGTACGGTGGCTTTTTTCCCTCTTCGGAATGATGCTCGAATCTATCTAGAATGCATGTCTAGGTTGTTTTCTGAACAATAATTTTTGCAAAAAGATCTATTTATTTTTTCAAATAATAATTCTCTGATCATTTAATGATGAGATTATCCCCTCTACCAGCAGTAAAGGTTCTAGTCATGTCACAAACTTTCCGAATCTGATATAGTTGTTAAATGTCAGAGGGAATTTACATCTATAACTTTTATCTGTTGCAGGATCTCAACAACAAAATTTTGTTAAATGCAGTAAAAGGTATGAAAGGATTCACAGCTGGGTTGTTTATTACTTCATTTTTCAGATATTTTGTTGGATGATTCGTTGTAGTTTTGGGAGTTTATTAAGGTATCATTGCCTTTGAACGTTTTGCAGCCTTTTCATCTATGAAAATTAGAGTAGGTGGCACTTTGCAAGACAAGGTCATATACGGAACTGAAGATAATCGAGAACCCTGTACTCCTTTTGTTTTGAATGCTAATGAAATGTTTGGTTTCACTCGAGGGTGCTTACCGATGAAGAGGTGGGATGAGCTAAACAGCTTTTTCCAGAAAGCAGGGTAAAATCAGTTTTCCCTTTTGAGTCATCAACCATGAGTGTGGTTGGGACTGAATAGACTTATCTTGTTGATTTGGCAACTGTGTTTTTGACAAGTTTAACATCAATGGTAGGTATATTTCAGGGCTAAGGTTATCTTTGGATTAAATGAGCTTGCTGGAAAATCTATAAAGTCTGGTTTTGCTGTTGGACCTTGGAACTACACCAATGCTGAATCTTTAATACGATACACTGTCAGAAAGAAGTACCACATTCATGGTTGGGAACTTGGTAAGACTATGCTGCGCTCATAACAAATGGAACAATAAGACTGGGCATTAAAATTTTAAGGGTTAATGCTATCATTATCTTTTATCACACGGCACGAGTTCACCTGAAAAATTTAAATTTTTATATAAATAGTTGTAATCATCAAACTATTTTGCTACAAGAAAGAAAATGCCAACTTTCCTTCTTTAGAATTAACTGTGGTGTTGTATAAGCAATGTGATATCTTGTGTGTGGACTAACCACTAGGGAGTCTTTTGTTACGTGCAGGGAATGAATTGTGTGGACATGGAATTGGGGTAAGTGTTGCAGCAGATCAATATGCTTCTGATGTTGCTTCTCTAAGAAAGATAGTTCAAAATGAATATAGAGGGATTGAACCAAAGCCACTAGTTATTGCTCCTGGAGGCTTCTTTGACGCAGATTGGTTTAAGGAATTTATAAGCAAGTCTGGTAAATCTGCAGATGTGGTCACCCACCACATTTATAATCTTGGGCCAGGTATCTTCCCCACTGGATATAAATTTATCATGTTTTCCTAGTCTCCATTTCTAACTCAAAGCTACTTACAGGAGTTGATGACCACTTAATTGAAAGCATTCTTAACCCTTCCCGTCTGGATGGAGAGGCTGACACTTTCAGAAGTCTCAAAGGTATACTTCAAAATTCAACAAACAAGGCAAAATCATGGGTTGGTGAGGCAGGAGGGGCCTATAATAGTGGACATCATCTTGTGTCTGATGCATTTGTCTACAGTTTCTGGTTAGTGTATCTTCCCTTGCTTTGTCAATACACAAAGAGATTCCTACAGGTTTATTTTCTAAAGCCATCATATTAAGCACAGGTATTTAGACCAGCTTGGCATGTCAGCTGTTTATGACACCAGAACATACTGCAGACAAAGTTTGATAGGAGGAAACTATGGTTTACTGAATACTAGTACTTTCATGCCAAATCCAGACTATTACAGGTACTAAAAAATGAATTTCATAGTTGAACAATGAGCATCATCATCACTAATTAAATACTGTCTGATTTATCAGATTCAGTCATCCCATGTGTGTGATATTTGCTTCATTAATTGCTTGCCACTTTATTAAGGAACACATTTCTTCTAAACAACATGAGGTTTTATTAAAGTGGGGTCCCATTTGAAGTACATTTTTGTGGATTTGTGCTTTCTTTCTTACAGTGCACTTCTTTGGCACCGACTCATGGGACAGCGTGTCCTTTTAACCACCTTCTATGGTACAAAGAAGATAAGAACTTATGCACACTGTGCAAAGGAATCCGTAAGTGAAGAAGTTCTGTGTATGTATTTGTACATGGTAGGTGTAATATACTTGAAATCTGATGTGATACTCTCTCTTACAGAAAGGGGTGACAATATTAGTGCTCAACTTGGATAGCAGCACCACAGTTGAAGTGAACGTGGACTTAAAATTTAACAAGTTACCTCGCAGTGGAGTGCATGAACCAGCGAGAAGAGAGTACCATTTAACAGCACCAGAGAGGAATTTACATAGCCAAATCATGTTGCTAAATGGAAAAATTTTAAGTGTAAACTCAGCTGGTGAAATTCCTCCTTTGGAGCCTATATATGTAGACTCAACAAAGCCAATAACAGTTGGCCCTCTATCTATTGTATTTGCTCATATACCAAATGTTATTCTTGCAGCATGCAGCTAGCTTAGTGGCACTAGGTGAATCCGAAAATTGGTTTCACTTGGTGATTCGTAAAATAAGAGATAGAATACATGAAAATTGTGTTTAAGCTTATTATTGGTGATAGTTTTATCTTCTGTTCTCCTAATGGGGCCTACACAAATTTGACTACTTGTTTGTTTTCTAATGCCTACCATTCAGTTCTTGTGACAAATTTTAAATGTCTCAGGTAAATTGAAAGGGACATTTAATCTCTTGCCACATTGGATTAAAGGATAAATTTAAAATATAATTAATATATAATTTTTAATATAATTAAAGGATAACGTTAAAATATAATACTAAGTAAAACATTATAGATGTGATAGTTAACAAGTAAAATATAAAGAAATTATACAAAACAAAATTCTATCCTAAACTAAGTTGTTGCATCTCCCTCACCTTACACTAAGAGTCATATATATACATTAATAGGAGAGTTTGTCAAAAAAAAAAGAAATTATACAAAACAAAATTCTATCACAAACTAAGTTGTTGCATCACTCTCGCCTTGTACTGAATCAACTGGTACATCTTCTTCCTTTGTTGACATTATTAAAATGATCATTGCAAACAAAAAAACACAAGAACATACAAATATAGAAGAAAAGGTAAGCTAATGTACAAAAAAGACAGTCATACAATATATATAGAAATATTAACACATACAAACACTCATCATGGTTTTAACTCATACAAGTAACCATACTAGACTCGATCATTCGAATATGTTTATTGATATCAGACTCTCACAAATTATATACTTGTGGTAACCTTTATTACTCTGTAAAGTCATTGTCATTGGATTTCATCCTACCACATAAAAATCAACTAACCTTATCTAAGAAATTGATGGAACAAAAGTAGAGAACTCGTCTCAAGAATTACCCTGGAGATCTCCAATTTTCAAATAGAGACACAAATTGTGAGAAAATTAAAAAAGAAGGAAAAAATCTAGAAGAATTTTTTTTTAAGAAAATGGTGTGCTTTTAAAATAATAAAATTGTTTACTAAAGTTCTATTTATATTTAAAATTTTTATTATTAAAATAATCTATTCTCACCTTCTAAACATTTTAAAAATATCATTCATTCTAAAACAATTTTTTAAACTCTTATATTATCTTTAGTTATAAATCTTCTTATAGATGAAGAGAAAGTCTAACATGAAAAATCATCTCGTTTTTCATGTTTTATTAATATTTATTGCAAAGATATAATTCTATGATCCTTTATTAACAACGGTGTTATGAATCACTTTTTAATAGATGAATCTAAATAGTCATTTTTGTAATGTGACGTCAATTATGAAATATTCTTCTAAAAGGTACAACAATTAACGTAATTAATTAATTTTCATTGCAAATTTTAATTAAATTATATTAAAACCTTTGACACAATTCTTAACTTAATTATAATATATTAAAAAAGCTAAAATAAGACCTACAAAATTTCTTATTATTAATAATTTCCAAATAACAACTGTATAACTAATTTTTCTCTCTTTTTTCAACTATTATCTAGAGGATGGAGTGAAAGAAAAAGTTAATATTTTGTTTGATTTGTTAAAATAGAACGCAAAAGAATATTAATCATAATTCATAATGTTTCATTATTCAATCCCAATTTTCTTTCCAATTTGAAAAGCACATGATAAATAAAACTAGTGAGTTATTAAAACAAACATAATATAAAAATTAAAAAAATATATATATATAACGTTCCATCTTTTTCTTCCGAGCAATGAAATAAAATTTGTTTTGTTTCATTATACAGCATCCAACAATGAAATGACAATTTTTTATTTCATTCTATTCCAATACATTTTATTCAACTATAGTTGTATCCATTTTTCATCATCAATTCAAACTATATCTTAAATACCACATAACAAAATCTCAATAACAAATGAGAGTGAGAGAAATCTAAGCAGAGCAGGTGGTGGTCATCAATAATGATCAGTTGACTTCACAACCAAACTTAAGAAATATGTCCTAAAACATAATTAAAAAAAAAGAAAAAACAATGACATGGAGAGTTAGGAGAGAGCTTTAATAGCTTAAAATGTTAAAATGATTCATCATTCAAAGGTCACTTTCTGGTTGAAACTTGCAAGAGAAGACCATAGCACCAAAAGTTGGTAGAGGAAACTGATTCTTGACTTTCAAGGATTTAAGTTGTCAGTACATTTTTTGGTGACCAACCACCATAACATCATCTGTGAAAAATATACAAAATGCTATAATATTCTACAATTGAAAAATAAGAATACATACGTAGATACATACAGTAATACCTATACAATCATTTCTTTGTACTTAGATTATCTGATTTGTAAATATCAAAAGGATATACCCCCGTGTCAAAAATCCACTTCTCATACATAGTGAATGATTGGAACATGAATCAGTTATGCTCAGAAAAACTTTGAGGCTTACTGCTGGCGAACACCAACCATACCATGGTACCAGTCATATAGAAGAAGATTGATGGTGCAAATAGTGAAATCTACATGCCAGAAATGAAATATAAATCAAATTCACATAATGATATACAGCATACATTGAGAAAACAACTAACATTAGCAGCAACTTACGCTCCATGAATGAGTTAAGTCAAGAAGATAACCAGTGAGGGCTACACCCACAATTCCAGGAACAGCCCCAACAGTATTGGTTATACCCTGAGAGAAAACAGAACAAGAAAGAAAGTCAGATGCAACTCAGAAATTTCTTTTTTATTTACAAAAAGTTATGGATGTTGCTCCAATCCAACCTCTAACATCAAGTGAGTACGGTTTAGTCTATGTGATACACTTCTTTAATCAAGAAGTCAAGAAAATGAGTAGAAACACACACCAGACAAACTCAACACAGTGAATAACCTCTGATTGTATTTAGTGATCAAAGAATACAATTGTTCCCACAGCTATCAAGGAAGCCTAATCTTCCCCCCTCTCACACTAAAGAATACAAAACTCTTCTCCCCCCGCCCTTCTCAACAAACTCTTTATTTATACTCTCATATACTTCTAACAAACTGCTAACTGACTTCTTTACTTCCCGCCTTTTTTATTCCTTTTTACATATACTTTTAATCCCCTATCACTATGCATTTTCAAGTTATTCCTCTACAACATCTTAGGTGAAGAGGAGTTTCTTTTGTGTTGGGAAAATTGGATAGTCTTCAAACTTAGGATGGAGCATAAGTCCATCAAAAGTTAATAATTATAAACTAAAATTCACAACTAGTTAGGCCTTTACATGAACAGAATAACCTAAAGATTGAAATCCTTTATTCAAAAAAGTAAAATTAATATATAATTCTAAAGATGCAAAGAATAATTGTGTCCCTTTTTTCCCCCAAAATTTGATGGATGAATGATGCTACCTGCTTCAAGATTCTTCTAGGGTGGATAGCAGAGGACTTAAAAACAATAAAAGATATGCAGAAACTACAAAATGAAAGTACTGCAGAAAAGCTTTGAAATGACATAATTTATAAAGTTAAAAGTCATCTTATAGATAATTAATATGAGAAAGTTTCTACAAATTAGTTTATGCATAACTTAATTTTAATTTATGGTTCTCCGTATTTTCTTCTCTTAAAAGTACTTCAGCAAAAATTTATTCAAATAAACCATTTGTTCTTTTGGGAATTTGTAAAAACATTTCACAATCTTCAATTTCATATAAAAGAAAAGAAGTGCAAGCACACATACCAGAAGTATACTTGCATATTCGGGTGACATGTCTTGGTGAGTACAATATAGTCCTGGATAAGCAGATAAATACAGACAGTGAAGGCTAAGGAAAGTATATGAATCAAACAAGGTATATTTCCAGGATTAACCAGTACCTGATAAGGCAAAGCTTGAGAGGGCCAAACCACCTGTGAGAATTCCCACAATCTCCCAAGGCGGTAACCCTAGATCCAGTGAGGAAAGAGTCATGCAGATTGCAGGGGACAAAAATGCAATAGATTGGCAGATCTTTCGAACCTATACATAATTTTTAAAGAAATTCAGGCAGCTGAGAAATTAAGAATAAAAGTCCAGATAGATATGTTTAAATAATTTGTCAGTTGTCATTGAGATGTCTGCATTGGGTCAACAGTCACAATATCTACTGTTCCTACATCCAGTGAGGTGTAGTCAGTAGTCGTGTCTTTACCGTAACATGCATTGTGTAAACAGTCAGTTTGGATGCAAAATTTATCATTAGAGAAGGACTTATGGCTACAAATATGAAATTCCATTTCTTAACAAAATATGATGTCAACTTTATCATGAAGAAGCAGTACATTTGTTGACATATCATAAGTAGCAATTATTCATATAATAAAGGTTTAATAGTATTTTTGGTCCCTACATTTGTAGTAATAATTGAATGTTTTCCTCTTTATTTTTGACTCAATATGGTCTCTATATTTTTCAAATAAAAAACTCAATGTGGTGCTTCTATTAGATCAACATTAACTTCTTTTCTTCCGTTTTGCACCCTGGGATTGCACAATAGACGTGTAAAAAGAGCGGGTGATTGTATTAGTATATGCTAGCTCATCATCCTCTAAACAACATTAATGCTGATCTGACTGAAGAGACAACATTGAGCCCTTTTAAAAAGTATAGAGATCACATTAAAATAAAAATAGAGAAAAAATATTGAACCATTGCTATAAAATATAGGAACCAAAAATGTCATTGAGCCTATAATAAACAACAATAACAAATAACATTTTTGTGCCTCTCATACCACAGTGGTTTCAATTCCTCTTGAAATCAAGTTGTCAGCTAATTGAGCTGCAAGACCAGTCACAAAAATTGAAGCCAATGGAGGAAGTATAGACACCTGAAATGATTAACAATCCCCAATGGTTAGTATGTCTGTATGTATGTGAATATTAGGCATGATCCCAGTCCAAAAATAGAACTTCTAATAGACTTTTTTTTAAAAAGAAAAAAGAACTAAACTGGTAGGTTCAACTAGCCTGGTGTTTAGTTAGTCCAGTCACCCCTCTAAAATAAAATATTGTTAAGAACTTGCAAAGACATTGAAAACTAGGTTAAATTGGTAAAAGGAAAGTCCATATTGAATTGGAAAAAAGATGTTTTCTTTGAGGGAGAGCCATGGTACAACAGTAAGGTTGTTGCCTTCTGACATGGAGATCATGGGTTAAAATATTTAAAACAGTCTCTCCACCTGTTGGAACATTGCACATAGTAATGATTTTTCTTTTTTTAAATAAAACTCATGTTAAGCATCACTGTGTATTTTAACATCTACATAGTAACGATTGTTTACTCTTCAAAACTATTATTTATTAAATTTAAATAGTTTAATATGATTCACATAAAATTTGGTATTTTATTACTTTTATTATTTTTGGCCAAGTTTTGGTCTAGCTAAAGGAAATGGTGCGATGCCGTTGAAGATTTGTGTTAGAAAAAATAAAAGACATTGCATAATTTGGTAGTACTGTTAAATATGTGGTATGATATCCCTGCAAGATGCAGTTATTATGTCATTTTATTATTTGTGATGTTTTGAAAGAGGAAATTGCTACATTTCCTTCATTGTCAATGTGAGACAAAGAATGAAAATAACTGTCTTACCCATGCAGCTTCAGTCAAATTTAGATTCAGCTCCTCACTACATAGCATACAGATGGAAGAATTAGATTCTCCAGTGGTCAAAACTGTACGCAATACTATCACTAAATTCTGTACAATTTTAAAACAAAATTTTGAAGATCTGACAATCATGTGTAACACAATTATCTAATTTCTCACGAATTCTTCAAATTGCATAACTAATCTTAGCTGCAACATATTGGCAAATGGCAGTCAGTGATCATCCCTATACATCAGTATGGAATCTACAAAATAATGCTAAGCAGTCACAAAGTAAAACATTGGAGATCTCAAATCGTCTTGAGATATGAACAAAAATAAAGCAATTGGGTGCAAACTTCATCTTATAAATTAATTTTGTAGGGTTGAGTAAGAGCTAAACTCACTTTCTAGAATAAACTATGGTTTTTCCCAAGGTACTACAGAGCTTTTCCATGGTTTGCAACTGTAGAGAAGTTTGAATTCGATGCATACATATGTTAAAACCATTAGCAAAGATCCTTAAAATTCTTTACTCAATTTCTTTGGCCTGAGAATATTCTAAAGCTCAAATTGTTTCTCTCTAAACAATGAAAGAGAAAAAGACAAACTTAAGATATTATAGCTTGAAAATTTCCAGAGCATAACTGGGGAACCTCAAGTGAGAGAACTATAGAATTTACTATTCTTTATGCAGAAGATCCAATAGTTAAACCCTATGAATAAATTATTTATAAAATTACTTTCTTTCCCGAATTCATCAATCTTTAAACATGAGGATTTTTTTGTTAAGAAAAAGCAGTCGAAGTGTATGATCAGCACTATGGCATCATCTCATAGCAGTAAAGTCATAAATTTCAAATTGAAATTTCCAGACTGTTTCTAAAATGAATAAAATAAGTTTGGTACCTGTGTGTGTGTGTGTGTAACTAGGTAAATAAAAGGTGAATCCAGCTTCTTTCTAGCATATTATGATATGATAATATAATTAACTTTCTGTAAGCAAAACTATGTCATGAATGAGTAAATGTTAAAATGGAAAAAAATTAAAGAAACAATTATTCATTCTAAAGGTCAACACTGACTCCCTGGTGGCTTGGTAGCAGTGGAAGATAAAAAGTGGAAGCAGGTGAAGCATTAAATGCTGACATGGTACCTAAAAAATGTGGGAAGCCATGATAGACAGTTATAGTGACCCCAACTACCACAGAAATGAGCATATATCATAGCCCACACAGCACGATTTTGGAAAAAAGCCTTCCAAGGTACATCCTGTATTATAAGAACAGACACAAATCAATGTTAATTATCAGATATTGTAAGCATTCACTTAATCTAACCAAGTGTAAGTCTTACACGCATACTGGCAAAAAAAAATTATATCTGGAATTTTAACTCTTAAGAATACTTGGAAATTGGAATTGCTTGAGAAAACACCTCCATAATGAGCATCCATCCATCCATAAATACAAACATATATACATACATACATATATACGTATAAATAATTTTTATTACAATGAAAATCCTTAATGAATTATAAATTGTAGATAAATGAGATAAAGGATAATGGGCATGTTTGGATATATCTCTCCATAAGCACTTACAGGGGAAAAAATATAGAAGATAATAAAACTGACTCCTCTATAAGCTAAAATTAGTTTATGCATGAGTTAAAAATAAAAACTTAGAGAAACTATATGAGAGAGCATTTACAAATTATCTTTTCCATAAGTTAATTTTAGCTTACGGAGAAACTGATTTCTTTCCTCTTATGTTTTCTTCCTAAAGGTGTTTACAGAGACGTTGTCCAAGCAAACCCAATAGCTATAATAACTAACACAATCAATAAAAAAAATATAAGAATATCTAGAGCCATTAAGCAGAGCTGCCAAGTCATTCCTATGGTCATTCAAATTTTGACAAAAAGAATGAGCTTCAAAACTGCCATAAATTTCGTTACTTGTACCTTCAAAGAGCCATTCAATTCGGTCAGAGATGTTTTCCATGAGTTTGTCACGGTGTCTGGGGCTGCAACGAGGCAGTGAAGGTCAAAAGTTAAAAACAACCACTTTAACCACGTAAGGCTTCAAATACGTAAACAAAAGAATGAAAGCCTTGAACTGTACAACAAAGACAACTTATATACGATCTTCCTTTTACACATAAGAAAAATGAAAAAGTAGAAGATATCATCTTCATTTATAATTTATTAATTCTTAAATAAAAGTACAGATTTATGAGTACCATGATGTTAGGAACCAAGAGGTTCCAAAACTTGAGATAGATTCTAGAAGGAAGAGAGACACTGGGTAAATAGAGCAACGTGGTCCTGGTTATACAGCAGAGGGTGGAAGATTGAACTCAATTGTCCACTCACATTTTATTGGCTTTCGACATGGTTATTCAAACACAGCCTAAGTAGTTACTGGTTATAAGAAACGTGTAATAGATTAGGTATAACAGATAGTTATTAGAAGAGTTTGGAGGTCGAAGGGATATGCACACAATTTACGAACAAATAGGCCTTCTTTAAGGGGACAGAAATAAAACCGTTTCACACATTTGAAAAGGGGATTCTTCCATTGCCAGAGAAAGACTAAGGGTGTTCTTTGATTCTCTCTCTCTCTCCCTCTTTGCCCTTTTTTTTATCTAGAGAGCCTAACATATACTTAAAATCCTTGCTGACATTTCATAGTTCCAAATTCTCATTGTTTTTGTGAGAACCTCAGTTCATGAGATTGTAAGCCTTATAGACTTTAGTTCTTGACTTTGCAAAAACTCATTCACTTTAGTCCTTAATGAAAATGAATAAAAACTTAGAAAAGGTCTAAACTGAATGACTTACTATGAAGGTTTAGAAATGTCAGGGACTAAGATGATTAATGCTTGCAAGTTCAGAACTTATCCGGTGGTTATCCAAAGACACAAGGAATAACCAGGTAAATATGTAGGTAACTCATATCTTATGTCAGGTAACATTGGAGATCTATTAAATGGTTATTATTGAATTTGACTCCACTAAAGTCAGCTCTCACTTTGGAAGGGAAAGTAAGAAATCTCAATATTCGTGCCAACATAAATGGTAAGAATATCATGCACATGTATAACAAATCATGGGTTTGTTAGAAACTATTCCTTGATTTTCTCATTAATAGTTGAGACCCTGCCTCACCTTCCTCTCTAAAGTGATTTTTTCAATTTAGAAGAGCAAATTCACAGAATGATTAGCGTTGACAAAAACAACAGCAAACCAAGCTATGGGCTGATACAAAATCTATCATTTTACAGCAGTGTTGATGAAGATGAAAAGCAAACAAAAAGTGACAACTCCACTCAAACCAAAGCAGATTAAGCAGGCAGGTAGTACCATAGTAAGGATCACCTCCAAAGTATTTTGCAAAAGAAAAAAAAATGTTTCCAACAGAGAAGATGATCAAGTAAACATTACTCGATATATATCAATTCCAGTAGCTCATAAATTCTAATAGGTTGTAAAACTTATTTTAATAGAAAGGCGTCATTTATCATCATTGATTTAATAACAAAATACTTTTTAGCTCAAACATCAAGAAGCCACAAAAAATTGAAATAGATAAAGATCTCACATGAAAGAGATTTTGGATTTAATTGTTTTTCACCTCCTTCAAGAACTTGAAACCCCAAAAACCTTCAAAAATCATGCCAATAAACCAAGTCATAAGTTTGAATCTAACAACCATATTTGAAACTCAAGACATAGGAAATTTACTATTTTTAACTAATAGAGAGGCAAGTGGAAAATAGATAGTCATTTCTACTTACCAAGCAATCCCGAAAAAACCAAATAAATAAAATACTGATTCCCAACCAAGATTTTGGATAAGAGGAGGAGCCAAAAGAAGCCTGACAAATATTACAGTGTTAAAATTGAGAGTAAACAATAAAAATAAATTACAATCCTGTGTAACTACAAGCTAGAAAATGCCTACCCCATAACACTTCCAACACTCAAACCTCCGAAAACAAATCCTACTGCCCGTGAACGTTCTTCCAATGGTATTGACCTGCATGTGGCATGAACCTTACTGATTAAAAAGGTGAAAAGATAAAAAAAAAAGAATATTATAACTGGCTGACATGTATAGTACATGTCAAAAATCTGTGGCTGAGTTAGGTGAATGAATTATTAACTTAAAAGTATTTTTGTTGAGCTCCAAAGAATTGCTGTTAGTGTTCAACATGTTTATGTTTCTTTGGATTCTTATAAGGTAACACAAAATTTAGTTCAACCAAATTTTGTTTGGGACGAAACTAAAGACAAAAAATAATTTTAGTTCACATGAAAACAGTCTAAAATTTCACATACTGATGATAAAAGTAATCAGACGACAAGTAAATATCAAATCATAAAAGAAATACAAATCAGCAGAAAATCAACTCAATCCCAACATATTTTTTGATGTTTACATGCCTGGCAATAAGATCCGTAGCAGCAGACGGGGAAACACCTTCCCCTATCCCAACCTAGATTTGCAATGGAAGAGAAGAGCTTAGTAGTGTTGAAAAAGACTAACAAATGTTCACCAGGGAAGAGGTTAAATAGCATAAAAGAAACCCAAAATAGGCATAGTAACTGCAGAAGATAGAAAATCCCATGGAAAGATAACTACATCAAAATAATAACTTTTTGCAAGACCCAAGGAATCATGGGTGTAAGTAGGCCTTAAATCAGCAAATAAAGAAAGTATGCATTGGGTGGTTAAAAAAAATTACTGACCAAAACCCTTGACAAAAGTAAGCCAGGCATATATCCAGCAAGAAAAGGAACAAGAGCGGTAGCGACTGACCATATCAGTACTCCAACCTCAAGAACAGTTCTGAAAAAGAAAGATAATGATGTAACATCATAAACTCGGCAGCTAAATAGAAATATCAGTGCCAACTCTGAATGAGGTGATTGTCCAATACTATCTCTTTCTTTAGGACTTGAACACGAGTTTTTGAATTGACTCCCATTTAATGAAAGAAAATAGATGGATACCTTTGTCAATAATAGATAAAAGAATGTAATTAACATATAGTATGTAAATGCCATCTTGTAAATACCTCAGTCTAATCTTGAACCTCTATTTGGAATGTAATTATAATTTCACCAGGTAGATAAACATGAGAAATATGCATTGCACAATAACAAAGGTATTGCTTAAGATGGCTTAAAGGACAAAGAAGAAAGATTTAGAAAATAAAGATATTAAATTATAAATTTATTGGGAAAAATATCATTAGGAGAATGCTTGGTTTGGTATGCAAAAATGATAATTCCAGCTCTGCCTCCATATCATGGGAATGAGAATTCCTACCTGCAGAAAGAGACACATCCTAATAATTATCTCGGGAGCGGCACACCACAAAAGCTAGCTATTGTAATTGAAGCCCAAGGTCTTATAAACCTCACACTAATATCTCACACTTCCCATGTTAGACTCAAGTCTCACACCTTACGGTTGGATTCTAATATCCCACCACCCTCCACAACCCTATAGCCAATGTGGGCTGGCTATGCACTAGCCCTTTGAATAATCTAGGAAACATTGCAATGTTTGGTATCACCACCTGCACCTCGTTAGCAATTGAGAGACATGATAAAAGGCTATAATAAAAATAGGTAAGAACCAAGGGATAACTACACCACAAAAGATACTTGGAGAGTTCAAAGCCTTCTAAACTCCATACTAGAATCTCATATTTCCAAATGTGAGATTAAAGTTCAATTCCTTGCAAGTAGATTCTAATATATGTTACATATCCATTCCGAGCCTTGATTACAAAGAAATTACATGTCAAGATATTTGCTGCCAGGCATTTTAAAGCTTTGATTTTTTTCAAAGTCGGACAAACCAACTATTCATTGTTTCATTATCAATTCAACGTTATAGTGGAAAATACTCATATGATTTACCACCATTTCCTTCCTAATAGAATAATCAGAAATTGGTGCAAGTCCCAATTTTACTATTTTATTACTTCTATTCATTAAAACTTGAGTTCAAAGTGCTAAAACTTCAGTACAATATGCAAAAGAGTATACATTTGGTTCAACTTAATTTGATCCTCATAGCATTGCTGCCCTTGGCCTAACTATGGAAAAATAAACCATCTTCGCATTCGGTGTTAGGGCCCAATTCAACACCACACCACCTCACCCAAGGATCCCAAAGTGTGGCAATGCAGTTGGCCTAACTAACAATGGATCTACAATGGACTTTGAAACTTTCTTAGAATTTAGACTTTGGTCTAACTCAAACCCACAAATTTATTTGTAAGACGAGGGTTATCCAAACTTTAGAATCTTTATTTGATTCATGTCTCTAGTTAACGTGAAATTACACGCCACTAAGAACCGACATATTAGTAGCGGAACTCTGTGAAGCTTCACTCCACTCTTGGCATTTCAATTGCTTTGCATGTTCCTTCCAGATGCAGACAAGATACAAGTTTTTTTCTTAGTTAAAAATAATAAATTAAATACAGAAAACAGAGAAGGGAAGTGGCCTTGATTTCTTCTTTATTCACTAAAACTTATTTGCCAAATGTTTTCATTTTCTTTTGGCAAAGAAAAGTAGAAAACCAATAACATCTTAAAAGGTCACTCAAACTTCAAAAACCTAAAGTCCACTCCTTATCACCCCAGAGTATTGTACTTCTCCAGTTTTCTTTCAGACTTTAACTTTAATACATTGTTAGTGTAAAGATCTTTACAATTTGGATCATGGTTATAATTGCAGGTGCAACCATTGCAGCTGCTGCAATACAGACTGTGACCACTGCAGCATGAAATTATTATATGTTTGCAATAAGAATTTTATAGAGTATTCTAATTGTTGGAGTATTTTTTCTAATTATGCATTAGCACATCTCATGTCTTCCTAATGCATCACTATGTGGTGTCATTTGTACCCACCTAACATCTCACATGGTCACATTCATTCGACCATTGACACTTCAGAAGTTAGACCAATGCTGAAGATAAGTTGTGGGTGCATTGTGATAATTTGTGTGAATGAAAACCACACTGACAATGAGGGACATTGCGGTTTTGGAAAGTACCACAGTTCACAGTTGTATGTCGTTGCAGTTTTGGGAAACGCCGCAATTTAGAACGATGTTTTGTATATAACTTTTAAAATAACACAAAGTCAAAAAATTTTAAAAGTCTAACACAAGATAAATCTTCCGGGAAGCAAGTAGCAATATAGCAAAGAAAGAACATGTGTTGCAACCGGTAACTAACCCGCCACCAAAATTTTTGGCTAGCCAACCCCCAGGCAATTGACTCAATGCATAGCCCCAGAAGAAGGAGGACTGAACCAATCCAGCCGTTGTCGAGTTCCACCCAAATTGATGAGACATTGGAATTATGGCAACACTCAAGTTCACCTGCACCCCCATTAAATCAAATCAAATCCCACGCATAATTAATGATGCAATTCATTAATTATACTCTAAAAATGCTTTATTTCCATTAAAAACAAAAGGCAAAAAAAAAAAAGGTGCTTTGATTAGCTAGCTTGCTTATATCCAATTGTGATCAAGAAGCAATTTTACTTTGTGGGGTTGCAAAAGCATGTAAGAACCTTATCCATGTTACAAATAACGAAGGCGAGAGATGTGGTGCCAATGAGCTTGTATCTTTGGGGAAGATTCTTCCAAGGTGGCCAGGTCCCGGACAAGTTCTCATGCTGCTTCTCCACCTCTTCCTCTTGAAGCTCCGTGAGAGCTTTGGCCTTGGCCACTTCTTTGGCATTTTGTTGAGCGTTAGAAACTATTCGGAGCCTTAAGGAGTAGTTGGAAGGTGGTGAGAGGTGGAAGTGAAAACGTGGAAACGATGTCGTTCTGATAAAAGGGGTATGTGAGCATGCTCTGCGAGTATGTGAAATGAAGCAGGAATTGTCTGGCCTCAGCGTGAGCTTGGCCATGCTGGTTAAAATAGCCTATTGAAGTTGCAGAAAACAAACGAAACGAAAGGGGAAAAAAAGATAAAGAAAGAATATTTGGGTGTGTTAGGGAGTGTCATTACATAACAAAACATGAGGCGTATGGGTAATATTAACGTTGATGCTATAAGAGGTGGCCACGAAGTGGTGGTGCTTGTGGCTCACATCAAAATGAAGATTTTGGAATGCACAAGGCACAGTCGTGGTCATAGTCTTAGTCATAGTCTATGACATGTTTATGTTTTTTGGTTCAAAACGTTGTAATGTATGTAATGTTTTTGGTCAGGATATGTTATCTTGTGGGAAAACATGGGCCGGGCCATCATGTTGCGTAGTTACATATCAAGAGAGTGCAAAGAGCAATCTTCTCGTACCATGTCATCAAGTCGAACGCTGCTTTCACATCCGAAATGTGTTTATCTCAGTGAAGTGAACCGAGTTACCGCAAAAATCAAGTAAATAAATAACACAAATAAAATTGGAATTTAAACTTTTTAATTTCAAATGATTTAAGTACTAAAAAAATCAACAATTTCTATTTTTAAAACGACATGAACGCATATTTTTATATAAAACATTCTAAATATTTTGTTAAAAATTATCGGATGCAAATTTTTCGGCTATATAGACGACCCGTGTTCATTATTAAAACAGTTTAACTACGAAAAACAAAGTTACAGCTCATGTTCTTGTCAGAGCCATTGGACTTAACTGCAGATTTTGTTGCGTATTACACTAAACAAATCAGTTTGTAGCTTTCAGACATAAACAAATAATCGAAAGTCGGTCTCCCAAAGAAAGCCATCCATTGGTGGATCACCAACTGAGAAAGACATCGCTGACAATCTACTAGTTTCGGAGAAATCGATGGCCAAGAGCGTTCAACAAATGTCCATGGGAGGTGATGAACCACCATCGCAATATATTGTTAAAGGAAATAGCTTTGTATCTAAAGATTCTTCCGCACTCATTCCAATACCCATCATTGATCTAAGTCTCCTCTCATCAGAAGGTGAGCTACAGAAGCTCAGATCTGCTCTAACTTCAGCTGGATGCTTCCAGGTGTGGATCTACAAAAGCTTCCAAAAACTTCATCTTCACTGCTACTTGCATGCGTTTCAAAGCACCATCAGTCATATATTGCATTTTGTACTCTCTGATTCCCTTTGAAGAGTTATTAAGATGAAAAAAGCGATAAATTTTATTAACTGGCGGCTAAAAAGGGACCCTTCCAATGTCTCAGATTAATTTTGTGTTTTACGGTCATGTCAGTGCATTGCTAAATATCAACACTGCTGATTGATTCTTCTTTAAACCAAAGGGCCTCTGTGTGGATATTTAGCATATCTAAGGTCATATTACGTGCCATATATGCAAGTTAATTTCAATGTGTCAAGGATATAAATGCTTTCATCTTTGTAATAATAGTGGGCATATCTGACATGCAGGCAATTGGTCATGGAATGTCAAGTTCATACCTTGACAAAATTCGTGAACTTGCAAAACAATTTTTTGCACTCCCAGAAGAGGAAAAGCAGAAGTATGCTCGAGCTGTTAATGAATCTGAAGGGTATGGGAATGATAGAGTAGTTTCGGACAAGCAGGTTCTTGACTGGTCCTATCGCCTATCACTTCGAATTTTTCCAGAAAAAAATCGAAGACTTTCTCTTTGGCCCAAAATTCCTTCTGATTTTAGGTACTGCCCTTCAACCAGTTCAGTTTGTCCTAAAACATAGCAACTCGTATTATATTATTCTAAACTTATCTGTTAGAAAGAAGATTTCTTGAGGATACATTATCTACCTGAGAAATTTCTGTCACATACTGAAGTAGAGTAATTACTGGGCTCAATTTTCTTAACATAATGCAGTGAGAAATTAGAGGAGTTTTCGGCGAAAGTGAAATCAATGATGGATTATCTCTTGAGATCCATGGCAAGGTCACTGAATTTGGAAGAGGGTAGCTTCCTGGACCAGTTTGGTGAAGAATCATTGATGCTGGCGAGGTTCAACTTCTATCCACGATGTTCTAGGCCTGATCTGGTCCTTGGCGTCAAACCTCACACAGATCGATCAGGAATCACAGTTCTATTGCAAGACAAAGAAGTGGAAGGTCTTCAAGTTCTGATAGATGACAATTGGGTCAGTGTTCCCACAATGCCCGATGCCTTTGTTGTCAATCTGGGCGATCAAATGCAGGTAAACTGGGTTCTATTCTATCTCAAGAAATCGTTGTTCTACTTGTTGATGAGTAATAAAAATTCTCCAAGCTTAATGATTCTATTTTTGTAGTGGTGCGTCATTAACTAGTTTTTGAGGTGGAATCAGTGTTAGTTAATGAATGGTTAATGAAGTTTGGCACTGTTGCAGATCATGAGTAATGGAATATTCAAGAGCATAATGCACAGGGTTGTGACAAACACAGAAAATATGAGGATGTCTTTGGCAATGTTCAATGAGCCAGATCCTGAGAAGGAGATTCGACCTGTAGAGGGTCTTATAGATGAGTCGCGGCCTAGGTTATACAGAAACGTTAAATGCTATGGTGACATCAACTACCAGTGCTATCAAGAGGGAAAGATTGCACTTGAGACTGTCAAAATTGAAGATAACTCTGACTAGAGGTGTTGAGATTTTCCAACAGCTTGGAAAAGTCTTTGATGTTTTTGTAATTTAAATCAAACTAAAAAAGAAAAATATGTATGGTTCAGTTGCTTTGAAACCTTAACTAGTAACATTGCCTCGTTTTATAGCAATTCTTGAAAATGGTAGCAGAAACAGCTAGGTTATATCCATAAGAAACAATTCGTGTCTAAGACAAGATCACAATATGGAAACATCTACAAAGTGGAAACTTAATTATCAGAAAAATGGAAAGATGGATGAACCCTAATCACACAACATATAAAAACAATTTTCAAATGCATAATTCGCACATAGAATCCTAAATTGGTTGCAATATGAATGGCACTAGGCTATCACAAACCGGTTTGCAGCAAGAGAGTAGCAGATCTTTAATCAAGTAAATAATTCAATGTAGCTCACAAGTGTTATATGAAAGCATGCAGCATTCAACTTGGACAAATGAGCAGAAAATCGTGTCCTGTTTCTTGGAGTTTCAAGAATTTAATGAATTGGCAAGAAAGAAACTGTATAGCGTCGGTGAAGGCAACAAGATTGATAGGAGAGGTTCGACCAAAAAAATTGATCTAAACACGTTTGTACTTCAACATTAATGTAACAGCCATTCCAAACTTACACTCTTTTATCCCAACGAGTAATGAGGTTCTTTTTAACCAAATAACAGAAAAAGGTCATACCTGAAATAAGGACTCAATATCACGTGTTTTTTCATAATTACATGTAAAGCTTTCAAAGAACCCGACTTCTCTTGCTTGCAATCAACCAATTAGTGATTCACACTGTTCTAATTATAATAAATACTGATAATGAAAATATTTGGTAATAAATAACATCATAAATGTGCTAAAATTGGAAAATAATTGAGTAGGAAATGAAGCACCAACGTCATAAAGATAACTAATTAATTTTCCCTTATTTTTTTTGTTAAATTTCTATAAATGATCATTTTCAAGTAGTTTAAATTTCAGAAAGTAAAAAAAACGTAGTAATATTGTTTCTAAAATTTGAAATGAAAATCAACGTAAACTATTAAGGTAGGAATAAGTTTGTTAATATTCTTAAATTTAAAATTAACTTCTTTCAAAAGTTCCTATATTACAATTTTACATTCACAGTGTTTTCACGTGTATATTTTGTAGAATATCCATTTTCCATTTTGATACCATAATAAATTAAGTACAACCTTGAGTAAAATTTTAAGTTATATTTTTTTTAAATATCCATTTTTCTTAATATTTTTCATTTTGATACCATAATAAAATACCATTATATTTTAATAACATTTTGACGAAAAGATTATGTTATTATTTTATTGATTTATATATTTAAAACAATCATTATATTTTAATAACTGTTTGACGAAGAGATATGTTTTACTATTTTATTGGTTTATATATTTAAAATAGATCAATCATAAATTATTACATAAATTATTATAAATTATCAAAAAAATTATTAAAAAAATATTTTCCACAATAAAATAATTACAAAATAAGTACAACCTTAAATAAAATTTTAAGTTTCATGAGTTTTTGGACTTTGAAGTTCAAGCCAATGCACTACAATTCAACCCTCAATTTTTATGGATATAATTATTTTAAAATTAAATATATTTTTATTCCTAAACTTTACCATAAAAATACAATATATTTTCTCAAATCTTAAAAATAAATTAATAAAATTACGTTAAATAAAATTTAATTACGTTAAACAAAATTTGACATACATTTATATTACTACTTGAATTATTTACAAATTTTAACATGATTAAATTAAAAAAAAGGGTTAAATATGTTTTTAGTCCCTAAACTATTGGTCATTTCTGGTTTTCGTCCCTCTTCCAAAGTAAGGTACACTTTAGTCCTCATACTTTTCGAAACTTTGGTTTTAGTCTTCCAAAACTAACACCGTGAAAAATATGCTAACGTGGCTAACGGTAGACTCACAGAGTTCTTTCTTTTTTCAGAGTTTATCAGCTTTTCTTCCTTTCTCTCTCCCTCGTCTCTTCCTTCAGTTTCAAAACACAAAACATTTTTGGGATCCATAATAGCCTTATAAATAAGCTCGTAAGCTTCGGCCAATGACCTAGCCACGCCTATAAAAGCCTCAGAACGCAATCTTGGAACCTGCATCTGCTCAAATTCCGGCAGGGAACTTTCACTTCCCAAAATAAGACCAAACAGAGCTTTCAAACACTCCGAAAGAATGGCTGGACTAGTGTCCTCCCTCTCAGCCAATGGGGTACCGACTTCATTCTCCCCTTCCTTGTGTATTGAATTCTGCAAGAGACGCATCTTTTCTGACAAATTACATCTTCTTAAGATTGCTTCAGCTTCTTTTTCCACAAAAACGCGTAAGTGATTATCAATCATTGCTCCAAGTCTATTCACGTAATCAGCGACAGCCTCGTATCCAGATAAAGGTTGTTGAATAGCACACAAGCAGTTAATGAGAAAGATTTTTGAAGGAGTTTCACTAGTCTGTCAACATATGGCACGAGTTAATGCAAATGTCGCACAGAAACAAAAGATATTCTACTGCATAAAACTTCCACAAGGAACTTAAATTTTTTTTTATAAAGATATATATGTTTAAGTTCTCCCATATTCCTTTCACGCACCTGGAATAACGGAGTATGGAACTATATTTGTTGGTCCACAAAATTATACATTTACAACATAATTTCCAGTAAAGTTACATATTACTTCAATTTCAGGTTCTAGATTCCAAGTAAAGTTTTCATTCAATTGCTCGTAGGACTGATCTTAAAAGGATTTGTAGACAAACTCATGTACCAACATGGCAAATGCTGATAAAAATAGAAAACTGGCAAATGAAAAATCAAAGGAAGAAATTGAAGGAAGAGACGAGGGAGAGAGAAAGGAAGAAAAGCTGATAAACTCTGAAAAAAGAAAGAACTGTGTCAGTCTACCGTTAGCCACGTCATCATATTTTTCACGGTGTTAGTTTTGGAGGACTAAAACCAAAATTTCGAAAAGTATGAAGACTAAAGTGTGCCTTACTTTGGAAAAGGGACGAAAACCAGAAATGGCCAATAGTTTAGGGACTAAAAACATATTTAACCCTAAAAAAAATCATTTTCTCTTATTTTTAAAATTTAATCTAAAATATCAAAATTTAAAGACGAGCTGAAATTGAAAGATTAAAAAACATATATTTAATTCACGTTTTTTTATTAATCCATTATTCCGTTTTAATTGAATTAGTTCAATTTCAAGAAATCTCTTAAAACCAGAACACAAAAAATGAAGTATCTACCAGAATCGACCAACGACATCTGAGAAATGGTTCGCGCGGAAAATAGTATAATCATCGTCATCATCATGAAACTCCACGTAACAAGGAAAAATTTTGCTGCAGACTCCCTAATGAAGTTTCTTAAAACTACAAATGAGTGACAAAATATACTGTTTCAAAAACAATGAAGTCGACATGACAGATGAGTTAAAAAAAGACTAACAAAAAAGTAAAGGCATGGTGGTAAAAGGACGGATTTTCCTTGTTCTGCCATCATAGTAGAAAATTGATGAACGATGCTCTTTTCTCTCTACTCTTTAGAAGATCTTGAAGAGTAAACCACCATGGGTAGCAAAGAAAGGGGCAAAAACAAGAGACTCAACTGCCATCAGCTTGATAAGGATGTTAAGTGAGGGACCAGATGTATCCTTGAGAGGGTCTCCAATGGTGTCACCAATAACTGCTGCCTTGTGGCAATCTGACCCTTTTGGACCAAGGGTTCTGGCATGCTCAGAAGCACCAGCCTGTAAAATTACACCAATTATATACATCATCAAATGCATATTAAAGATTTATCACACAATTCCAAGCTATAGCTGTTATACGGTCAAATTTATTGAATTTCATAATAATTACCCTTAATAGTCATACCAAGTGATTCCTATTAGGATTCCTATTAGGATGATTAGTTTCAAAAACTCCGATAACCAGTTAGGACTCCATTATAATACCGGGGTGAATCAATTAATTACACGGCTCAAAGTAGTCAACAAATCATTACCTCAATGTACTTCTTTGCATTATCCCATGCACCGCCGGTGTTGGATGCAGAGATGGCAATCTGTAAGCATGGCATGGAAATACGTCTTAGATGCAAAGACTATGTGGGAGGATGACAGACAACAAGGTTTTTGAGTAAACTACAGAATAAGGAGAGGTGGATGAAACATTACCTGTACACCAGATACCAAAGATCCAGCGAGGACACCAGAAAGTGTTTCGACACCAAAAAGGATCCCAACAACAAGAGGTGTAAGCATGACAAGAGCACCAGGTGGAATCATTTCTTTAATGGAAGCATCAGTAGAGATCTTAACACACGTAGCATAGTCAGGCTTGGCAGTTCCCTCCATCAACCCTGGGATGGTATTGAATTGCCTGCGCACTTCCTCAACCATCTTCAGAGCAGCACTTCCCACACTCTTCATGGTCATGGCAGAAAACCAGTAAGGAAGCATTGCCCCCACAATTAAACCAATGAAAACCTTTGGAGTCAACACATCAACAGTCGTAATAGATGCTCGGCTCACAAAGGCACCAAAAAGGGCCAGAGATACAAGGGCGGCAGAACCAATGGCAAAGCCCTAAAACAGAATAATATAGATATCAGATAAGTAGCAAGAAAACAGATGTTTGCGTTAACTTGCAGAATGGGTTTGAAGAAGGCAAAATAAATCAAAATCCACACCTTCCCAATTGCAGCTGTAGTGTTACCAGCAGCATCAAGAGCATCAGTTCTCTCACGAATTCTGTGACTCATGCCAGCCATCTCAGCAATACCTCCAGCATTGTCACTGATTGGACCATATGCGTCTATGGCCAACCCAGTTGCAATGGTACTCAGCATCCCAAGTGCAGCAACGGCAATACCATACATGGCAGCAAAGGTGAAACTAACAAAAATACTAATTGCTATAGCAAAAATTGGAATGATAACAGACTTGTATCCTAAGGCAAGGCCAAATATAACATTAGTTGCAGCACCAGTTCTGCAGGAGTCAGCAACGTCTTGAACAGGACTGCAAAACCAGACACATAGTCAAGCTAAAGCCTGATGATATGATTACACAAAGGTCAAAAAATGGTAAAACATTACGCTAAAATTACTTACCTATATGCGTTACTAGTATAGTACTCAGTTACAAATCCGATAATAAGTCCTGCCCAAAGACCAACAGCAACACACAAAAATAGCTGCCTGCAATACAAAATACAAATATCATTCGAGTTCATAGATATAAAAAGCAACAATGTATTAATGTATAAATATACAATAACCCATCATTAAATAATTTTCACCAGAAACTTGGTTACTTATACTGACCAGCTCTTGACGTCTTTCTGCACTCCAAAATTGAAGATAGTGAAGGAAGTTGGAAGTGCAACAAAACTAACAACTGCAACCCCAATAGTCATCAGCACAGTGGAAATAACAAGCTGTTTTTTCAATGCAGGCTCAATCTCCTTCACAGCCTTGATCTCAAAGAAGTCAGTTGCAAATAAGGTGGTGAGCAAACAAACAAGGATACCCACAGAACTGACAATGAGAGGGTAGAGCATTGCAGTCAACTCATGATTCAACCCAAATGAGGAGATGGAAGCAACAACAAGTGCAGCACAAGATGACTCCGCATATGAACCAAACAGATCAGATCCCATACCAGCTATATCTCCGACATTGTCACCAACATTGTCAGCAATCACCTGAGTGCACAACAATTCATTCAGACAAATAAAAAAGTATTAACACGACAATATTTGAAAACCAAAAATAATGAAGTGATTATTTCTTACAGCGGGATTTCTTGGATCATCTTCGGGAATGTTTCTCTCAACCTTGCCAACGAGATCAGCACCAACATCAGCAGCCTTGGTATAAATACCTCCACCAACTCTTCCAAACAAAGCCATAGAAGACCCACCGAGACCATAACCAGTTATGGCCTCAAAAAGACCACCCCAGTCATCACCATAATAGATCTTAAACAAGTTGATGGCAATGTAAAGAACTAGAAGACCATTTGCGGCTAGGAGAAAACCCATAACAGCACCAGATCTAAAAGCCGTAATGAAGGCCTTCCCAACACCCTTTCTTGCCTCCAAGGTGGTTCTTGCATTGGCGTAAGTTGCAATTTTCATTCCAAGGAATCCAGAAACAAGTGATGTGACGCCACCAAGCAGGAAAGATATGGTGCTGAAAATAGCCGTTGCCAGTGCTGGCTTACACGTTTTAGTTTTATCGTATGTGCAAGCCTGGGGGCTTGTGCTGAATCCCTCCACTGAACCAAGGAAGAGGAATATCAAAATGGCAAAAGCCACCATGAAGATTCCTACATACTTGTATTCAGTAAAAAGGAAAGAGGTTGCTCCTGTTCAAGTTCAAACACAGGTAAATAAGTAAAGCATTCTTTAGCATCCACCGATAAGCACTAATTTGGAATAACGATCAGCAATCGAGAGCATATCCAAAAATTTAAAGAACAAATAAAATGCAAAAAGTCCTGCCATGCAATGGTTTCAGCAAAAACCAACTCTGCTCGTATATTAAGTATAACAGGTCAAAAAACAGATCACAGGGTTTTGGGAGAAAAATTATCTACTACAATAACACGGCCTAAATTTAAGAAGCGATAGCTTGTTAAAGTTTAAAACATTGCAACTATGTATGGAATGAGGAGAACCGTTGTAAACGCACTCTACTAGAAAGACCTGGGGGTTACAAATTAATTAAAGTAAAACTTTCATATGCGAGTATTCAAAAGATCCAAATACGGATAAATGAGATGACAAGGGTTCATAGAGCATCAAGTTTAAAGCCGCAGACAAAAAATTAAGTAACACATACTACTAAAAAAGAAAGATCAAAGTGATTACTAAAGAATGTTAAAAAAATACACAACTTTCGACCTTACGAACAAAAAACCCGCATAAAAAAAACTAAACGGCACTAGACATAGCTAATTACTAATTTACCACAGGACTTCGACGTGTGGTCCAAATCACATAACCAACATCGGTTTTTTTAATACTTAAATAATAAAACGAGGCTCAAATCATGTTCTGGATAACCATACAGAACAAAAACGTTTTAGAGTTCATAAACTAAAGCCCCAAAAATAGACATAACAGGGTTAAAAAATACACACACTGGAAGATGTCGAAGTCGGAGAACAGAGTTCACAAACAACAAGACTCACACAAGGAACAACATAGAAAACAAAAAATTCAAAACAAATTTTTCGCAATAAAAACCCAAACAAAGTACGTGGGACGAAGCACGAGAAGATCCAGATCTACCCAGAAATTAGAAACCCGCGCCGACACAACAAGCTCCAACCTTTAAAACATTTTTCGAAGAGGGAGAGAGAGAGAAAGAGAAAGGCCCGGGATCGAGGGTAGATCTCAGAAACGGAACAGAGATAAAGAGAGAGTGAGAGTGCGAGTAAGAGAAAAAAAAAGACCTTCGGAAATGGCGTTCTGTATTTCGGCGCATTTGACAACGACGTTATGGTCGTTGATGCCCTCCTCTTCTTCGATGAGGTAGTCGTTGTAGCCATTCTTGGCGGCGGCGTTGGGAGAAGCGTCTCTGACGGCAGAGAGTTTGACCTTGGAGACGAGGAGCCACTGGAAGAGGGCGAAGGCGATTCCAATGACCGCGCAGACGGGAATGAGAATCTCAGTTCCGAGATCTGGGAGAATCGCTGCTCCCATGGCTGGAAGATTGAGAGAGTGCTTAGGGAGAAAATAAAAATGGGAAGGAATGAAGATACGAGTGAATGAGGGAAATGGGAAGGGGTGGAGAGGGTTTTATATGTGACAGAGAGAGAAATAGAGAGAGAGAGAGAGAGAAAGGATAGGGGTCGGAATGGTATGGTATGGTATGGTGACTGGCGACACAGAAGAAGCTGTGTGGCTCACAATATGAAAATTTTACCAATATCTGTAATTTGTCTATACCTAAATGCCAGATCTCAATTTTAGGTCACTCACTCCCAAACACACTCACTTTCCTTTCCATTTTTTTTTTCCTTATAATTATTTAATAATTACCCTCATTTTAACGTTCTTTCTTCTTTCTATTCACTTTTCAAAAATCCTCTCCAAATTATACGGAAATCGTAATAACAGACTAATCTCGTTCCAATCCCACTGGAGGACTTTAATTTTCTTTTACACACAGAAAAAATATATTATTATTATTATATGACATGTACAAGGAATTTATTATTTAATAAATTATTATATGAACTGTAAAGCAGATAAATTTCTCTCTTACATATATTTCCAATTTTATCCTAAAGCCCTGCTACTATAAATAATTTTAAGAAAAAAATGAGTCAATTATACAGACTTTTCTTTTAAAGATAATAATCGTTTAACACATTTTACGTTTTTATTATGTATAGAACAAGCTTTACAAACAAAGACGTTCCGTTAATTACTTTTTTTTAATTTATTAGATTTTAAAAATTTATGTGGATTTTAGTAATTTAAAAAAAAATACTTCAGTATTTAAGTTCTCATAGTTAGTATATAACTTAATTTTATTAGTTGACTCGGTATTGGTATAATATTTGCTCTTTAGTTTACCGCGTTTAAGGCATATCTTTTTCACCAACGATACCACGTCATTTGTTTAAGAGATAAGATTTAATTGATTAGCATTAATCAACATTTATAAACCACTCCAACTAGGATAGATCGAGAAGAAACGGTGAAATATTATAAATGTTGTCCTAATAATTTATTAAATGAACAATAAATGTGTGGTGTGTATGTCTTTTTTTTTATGTACCTTTCATTTTAGGTTCGTTTTTACCTAATCTGACTCTCACATATAATTTTAACAAAATTCATTTTATTATTTATTTTATTTTATTTTTAGCCCTAAAAATAGACTAGTAAATATATATAATTGAAGAAACTATTCTTTTATTGTAACAAAAAATTACGCGTAAAAGGTGTTTACATAATTTATTTAATTTTAATTCAAAGCTTTTTTTAGAAATATTAAAATTTGCAGAAGATAAATCGCGCATCCTTCTCCTAAAATTATATATATATATATATATATATATATATATATATATATATATATATATATATATATATATATATATATATATATATATATATATATATATATATATATATATATATATTGATCATTAATTTTTGGGAGTATTTAAAATTTATACATTTAATCATTATCATTAATAAAACAAAAATAAATAATTAGATGATTAACTCATAATAAGTAATTAAATTAGTGTTTATACATCTTTACATGTAATTTTCTTTCTATCATTTTTAAAAATTTATATATTTTTTTATTTTTCATAAGTATATCTATTTAGAAAAAAGTTAAAGACTAAAATATTAATTATTAAAATCTAATTAAATATTAAGAAATCATAATTATTAAAAGAAAAAATTATGACAATGAAGCACAATTAAAATCAGGTTATAAAAATATATATAATAGTTAACTTTATTTTATTTCGTAAAAAATTTCGTAAAAGAAATACAAAAGTAATATTTTAGTATTTAATAAAATAATAGAAATTTATCTTTCTTTCATAGTAACGGAACAATAACACATGAAAAAGTAAAAAAAAAAAAAAAAGATAAATAAATAAGAGACAAGAGGATAAAATAATTATATATATATATATATATATATATATATATATATTATTACATTTATTTTCATGTTTTACCATTTATTAACATTTAATTATGTGTTTTATAAAAAAGTTAAAATTTACCTAATTTAATTTTCATAAATTTTAAGTATACATATACAAAAATTTTATATCTTCCAATCTTTGATAAGACTCACCTCTCTATATGTGACACCCGGACATTGATAAGAGGGCGGAGAGTGATGCCGGTGCAGGGAGCATGGTACAGGGGGCACAGACAAGGAGGGGCTCCTGACAAGGCTTCCGGTGGAAGGGACACATAAATGAATCGAACATACACCGGAATGAGAGGGATCTGGAGACTGTGTAGGTATGGGACTATACAGTTGAAGGATAGCTTAAAGGAATTGATTTGACTACTCATATCACCAAATGCATTTGGTTTTCGGTAGTCTGACTCATAAGAACTCCGTGGTTAAGCGTGCTTAGCCTGGAATAATTCTCCGGTGGAAGGGACACATGAATGAATCGAACATACACCGGAATGAGAAATATTTATTTTTCGGTAGCCTCACTCATAAAAACTCCGTGATTAAACTTACACTATACACATAATATGTATGAACTTATATAATTGTTTACTTACACACAATAAGAAAAAAGTAAGTTATTCTAATTAAAACACAAAATGTCACATTGTATAACTAACACATTTTTATTTCATCTTTTTTTATCGTCTATATCATATATTAAATATAAATTATCAAAATATAATTAAATATTAAAAAACGGAATTATTAAAAAAATATATAATAATCAAATCACAACTAAAATCAGATTATAAAATAACATATAATAAAATTATTAAAAAAACATATAATAGTTAACTTTGTTTTATGTTAATAAAAAAATACTATATAAAAACTTGTCAAATGCAGAACTAATATTTTAGTGTTTCGTAAAATAATAAAGATTTACCTTTCTTCCATAGTAATGGAACAATAACATGTGAAAAAGTAAAGAAAAAAAAATATTAAAAAAAGTAAATAAATAAAGAGACAAAGGAGAGAGAAACGTATGTTAATAAGATTGTCATATTCTGGCTGACTTCACGTCATTACTTATAAATTATATTCATTATTATTATTCAATGATAATAATCACCATTTGTCATTTTATATTAATTATAATGTTATTTTTATATTAAATACATAATTTCATATTTCTTAACGTGTGATAACTAATCAAAATAACTAGACAAGATGATATACTCTTCCTAAAAATAAATTAAACAATAAATACTCAATTCAAAATTTTAAATTGATCAAAAACTTAAAATCTAATCAAAATTATTATTATTGTTATTATTATTTGGATAACCAACGAAATCGAAAGAACAAAAAAAAAAAGTGTTGTCTTTTATAAGAAAATATAAATTTGTATTTTAAATAAATATCACAAACTTCTATAAGTTATTCAAATATCTATTGAGAGACATTTTGGTGGTTCCTTTTATTTATAAGTCAAATTCAAATTTTTTAGATGTTGTCTAATATAAATTGTACCGAAGACATATTTGAATTTTAACTTGTCATAATGTAAATATATTAAAAATTATGTTTATTGTACGGTTAGTTTGTCGTCTATCTTATCTATGTTGTTTGCTGTCTCCCATATTTTATCAGTTTAAAATTAATATTTGACAGATATAACATTTCTTTCTCTCATCATTAACTATGAATTCAATTCCAATTTCCAACCCATTAATTATTTATTCATTAAGAACAATAGGTTAATATTGTTTGACTAATTTATCTGTCTCCACTGACTGCTGTTTAGTTTGAAAAATAATAATCACGTTTCAAGTTTTGAATTCAATTTTAATAATAATTTAACTCTAAATAAACCACAGTATAACAAATAAAAATAATGTAAATATTAAGAATATGAGATCATTATAAAAATGAATAATCTGTATATTTATTCTTGTTTTTAGTTTACGTAAAAAAAATAAACTGTGATTACTTTGGCAAAAATTAAAGAGTATACAATTTTGATAAATGAAGTTGATGAATATTTGAAATCAATATTAACCATCAACATGGCTAAACACCTTGATTTATCATAGACTATTAATAATGCGCACACATTTTTATATATATCGAAATAAACATTGTGAAACATTATACATAGAAAAGAGGAAAGATTTAAGGTGATTTTTGTGTGTGTTTAAACTGAGGACATTTAAAGTAATTAGAGATATAATATTAATTAGTTTGTCGGGGTCATGAGTTTAATCTCTTTATTATGACCACATAAAATGCTGGGAAGTCCCTTAATTATTTTTTTGTTAATCTATTGGTTCATTATTAGAAAAACCAAAAAGGAATGGTGCATGGAAACTACGCATAACTAATACATACACCGACACACGACATGTGTGAACCATAGAGAACCGAGCTATTTTGAAACATTATTTAAGATGAAAATTTCCCAATTCATATATACATGAAGAAAGTACACAGAAACCCCTAATTAGTGGACTTTTCTCCTTCATTACTTAAACTTGCATGGTTTTCATAATTACTCTGATTATAAGTACATACTAATCATTAAGCCATTAAGAAAGTATGAAAGCACATTATATAGTTAATAAATGTAATACAGTGAACAATTTAATATAAAGATTATATATGGTATAAAGATTGTTGTTGAGAAAAATAATTATATATAAATATAATGTTGGATTATATGTGCTGGTTAGGAAGAATCATTAATTAATGTAATGATTGTTTTGCATATTAGAAATTATAGTTTTAAAAATTAAATGTTAAAATTTTAGATTATACATATTTAAGAATATTAATTAAGGGGTTTGTTAATGCGGTATATTTTATTTTAGTAATGTGTACCGGGTTTTAGTAGACAAAAATACCCTTATATATCATATATTTTAAGTATTAAGGTTAAGAGTATTTTAATAATTTTCATTCTCAAAACTAAAAAAAACCTCAAACCCTTAGTCTCCTCTCTCATTTCTCTTAACCGTTTCTCTTTCATCTCTCTCACTCCAACCTTTTCTATATCATAGCTTCAATTAAAAAAAATCAAAAACACTTGTCGTTAAACAATCTTTAAAAAAATATTTTATAATGAATTTTCATTTTATAATGTTTGTCTTATCTAATTTTATCCAATTTTCACAATCGTAAAGGAATTGGTAATTGACCTGGAAAAAATCAGAAATACTCGCTGTTAAACAATTTCTTACAAAAAGTGATTAAGTTTTCATTTTATAATTTTTGTCGTATCTAATTTTATCTATTTTTCACAAGCATAATGACATCCGAAGGAATTGGTAATTGGCCAAGAGGGTTTTTTTAAAGATGATGATTCAACGTATGCAGATGATGAAATTAGAGAAGTTAGTGAAGATGGTGAAATTAGAGAGGTCAGTGAACATGGTAAAATTAAAGAGATCTTGAATGAACCTTTGCCTAAAGGTGAATATGTCAATGACTCAACTCTTTACAAAGACAAATTGTTTAACGACAAGTGTTTCTGATTTTTTTTTCAATTGGGACTACAATAAGAATGAGAGAGAAAAGGTTGGATTGAGAGAGAAGGTTGGAGTGAGAGAGGTGAGTAAGAGTTTGTGGTTTTTTTTTTTTAGTTTTGATAATGAAAATTATTAAAATACCATTAACCTTAAAACTTAGAATCCATTATATATAGGTATTTTTGTCTACTAAAACCCGATACACATTGCTAAAATGTACCAGAAAAACAGACGTATGCGTTAACAAACCCATTAATTAAAATTTTAATTATATATTTTTTCTTTAAGAAAATGTATTATAGTTCTAAGGTCTTTTATATTATATTTATATTTCAAACTTTTGAAAGTTTTTTTTTTCTGAATATATTACCAATTAGGAATTATTTAGTTTACACTAATTATATTCTATAAAAATTTTGTTTAGTGCAATTTCTCATTTACTTTATATGTTCTTGTACTTGTTTTACAACTTATCTTATAGTATATAACGTTTTTTTTTCATTTTCAATTAATTATGAATGTTATTCTTTCACTTACTCTTACTTTGTTTTATTATTGATTATTACTCAGTTTGATTGTACAATTTACGGGTTATGGAGATTTTTGGACATTCATAATTTATTTTCTTAATTTAATGTTTATGTTATTTGAGAGAGAAACAAATATTAATTAAGGAGAAATTAGTAGTATTGAGAACATTTTTGTTTTGGATATATGGGATTGAGTGTTTACTTAAAATATTTTTTTTTGTCATTTACTCTTCATTTTTTCTCCTAAAATCTAACCGGTCATATACTAAAGATACTATAATGTTTAAATTACTTTAGGTTTAATCAGTTAAACAATTAATACTATAATAAATATATTGTAAAAGTTTTAATAATCATATTTTTACTCGTATTTATAAGTTTTTTTTATGAATTTATGATTAGAATTAACATAATCATAATCTAATTTGTTAAACTTGATTACTAACTTGTTTAGATTAACTAAATTATTAGGTGATTCTGATTATCACCCATCAATCTCTTTCAAACTTAAATGTTATCTTGGAATAGTTTGATTTTATATCTACAAAGTATAATTTCTATTAGGAAATGTTTAAGGGTAACTTTTGATTCAAACAACTCTTCCATTAACATTTTTCACAAAAAAATGATTAAAAAAATTGTCAACTGCTCCTTGTCAACTTACCTTGAAGAATAAAAAAAAATCTATTTTACCAATTTGAACAATAAGTTTTATTAATATATATATATATATATATATATATATATATATATATATATATAAGTTGTTTGAAATTCTTTTAAAAAATTTTTAATTGAATGCAAGTTATTAAATGATGATATGTCATAATACATAACACAAATTACCTTTTTTTAAAGTAACTCATGATTTGCTTTCGTTTAAGATGCTTTAAAAATTTATATATATATATATATATATATATATATATATATATATATATATATATATATATATATATATATATATATATATATATATATATATATATATATATATATATATATATATATATATATATATATATATATATATATATATATATATGGGATGCATAATTATTGATATTGAGTCTGGATTATACATATTAAATTCTGATATTTTGTTTCAATTTGAGTTTTGGTGAACAATGTAATGATAAATTATTTTAGATTACAAAAATAAGTGGAAATTAAATGTTTTATACATGTTAAAATGAATAAATTTTTTATATGGCTAAAACTGAATGTTGTGCAATTCGATATGATTGTTGCTTTTACATATTATTTGAATATCATGTCATCATTTGAACAATGTTTAACATTTATTACTAGTGGTTGAAAACTCAAATATAAAATTGTCACTAAAAAGATGCAACAATTATCCCTTCTCTTTTGAAATATTGTTCAAAAGTTGAAATGAGACTCCATTAAAATATGATAAAAATGTTGTTGCTCTAGTGGTGAACTTATAACTCGGGCAACTTTCTATTGTTTCTGCAAATTTCGGAAATTGACGATTTAATTATCTATGCTTGGTTGTTTCAAGTTTAATAATTATCATTTTTATAAATATAATTGTGATTAGTGAGAATATGACTATGAAATCACAAAAATGTGACTAAAGTTATTATTCAATGAGTGATTTTGTAAGTAATAACAATAATAATATGCATCATGCAAACGGCACACTGAGTATTTTTAATACTAGGTTATATGGATAAAAAAGGTTTAATCATTCACGGAGTCCCTATTTTCGCGTCAAATCTCAATTTAGTCCCTTTTTTTTTGGAAATCTCAATTAGGTCCCAAATTTATAAAAATTGTAACAATTTGGTCCTTTCCGTTAAATTATCTCTAACAGTGTTAGTGTGTGTTTGACATGGCACTCTGTAGTCAGTTTCTTAACTGACGTGGAAGCATCAGGATTTATGTTAGCAATGGAACCATCAGGATTTATGTTAGCAAGATTGAAATGTCGATCCGTCCCAGGGAAGGCATGTCAACTTCCATTCCAGAGTTATCTTTATCATAACCATACTCATCCAAACCAGAGGTTTCTTCCTTGTTTTGAACCCCACCATTACTTAGGTTATCATTAGCACTCATTCCATGGTTAGTGGTACCTCTTGACTTTCCTTTCTTATGCCCACGCTTGCACTTCATTTTCTATCTTCAAACCAAATACAACCTTGAAACAAATTCAAACAAAGGCTAAACAAATCACCACACTACAAAGTGGAAGACATGATTTGAATGAAAAAAGAAAGTAAATTTGAGCTAAATGAAACGAAAATATGGAGCAAAAGAATTAAAAGTGGAAGTAATTACAGAATTGAGAAACCTCTTTGTGATCCCCAAGGAGTCCGATTCCCGATCCTGGGGCTCCAAAGCTACTGGTTTGATGAGGCCCTTGATGACGATGACAGGTTCGGCGGGGGGTTTGGGCTCGGGCCGAGAGGAGCTGCTGCTGGTGACCAAGGTTTGGGTGTTCTTCTGAAGCTCGCGAAGGGTTTTTTTTTGTGTAGGTTCCAGCTTGGGGTTGAACATTGGAAGGAACCGAAGGGGAAGAAGACGTTATTCGGTCTTTATGAGTGGTGATTTTGTGAGCGGAAGAGGGTTTCGTGGAACGTTGAGGTTTTGCGGATCGTGAACGAGGGTTTCGTTATCTTCGTCGTCGGCGAAGCTAAGGAGTTTGGGGACTTGAGGCTTCTTGGGTTTGGCGGAAGAATGGGGTCTGGATGAGAGGGTGGAGGTATCGCCGTCTAAGTGAGATTTATTTCTTGGTGGTTGAGTTTTATAAAGGGTCTACTGTAAGATCCTTGAAAATATTTGTAAGTTAATTACTAGAAAAAAAAAAGTGAATAGTAAATTGTGAATAGTAAAAAGTGAATAGTAAAAAAAAAAAAAATTTTTGGAAAGGATAAGTGTTCCACGTAGCTTTGAGATCAGAATTTATCAAATTGCAAATAAAAAATTATTTTTGTAATAGTAAAATGAATAAAAAAATGAATAGTTAAAATGAATAGTAAAATGAATAGTAAATTTTTTTGCTATAAATAGCCAAGGGGGGGAGGCTGAAAATTTACACCAAAGAACTTAGAAAATTTTTGAGAGAAGAGAGTTGGAAGAATTTCAAATTTTGCAAAGGGGATATTCTGGAAGTTTTCAGAGGGCGAGGGGATTAAGTCTGTAATAGAGGTAAGGGGAGCTAACTTTGAGTATTTCCTTTTGTATTATCTTGAGTCTTGAATATGCTATATTTTGCTTTTTCTGATCTTATATCTTGAATATGGAGTATTTTGTTTCTGTATGATCTTAAATTTTAAATGAGAGTATGCTTTTGTGTTGATATCCAAGTGTGATAGTTGTAAAATGTAATGTTGATTATGTTATGCCACTTGTATGTTATTAGTTGTTTATTTTTGTATTTTGGAAGGATTAGAAATTGTCTAACCGGCTCTGCCAGATTCAATTTCTTGTTTCCCCAAACATTCTATTGTTTTCCTTATTTATTTTTATTGTATTTTGGAAGGATTAGAAACTGTCTAACCTGCTCTGCCAGATTCAATTTCTTGTTTCCCCAAACTTTCTATTGCTTCAGTTATTTATTTTAATGCACTTTTGGAAGGATTAGAAGTTGTCTAACCGGCTCTGCCAGATTCAACTTCTTGTTTCCCCAAACTATTTATTGCTTTACTTATTTATTTTATTGCATTTTTGGAAGGATTAGAAGTTGTCTAACCGGCTCTGCCAGATTCAACTTCTTATTTCCCCAGACATGTATTGTTCTTGTTATTTAATTATATTGTATTTTTGGATGGATTAGAAGTTGTCTAACCGGCTCTGCCAGATTCAACTTCTTGTTTCCCATGAATTTTTATATTAAGATTATTCTTATGATTGTCAAATATTGTATTCTTCTATGACCATTTATAGTAATATCTTATTATGGTTAATTGTTTATAATTATCTTGTATGAATTCTATTATGAATGAGTTTCTTGGCTGAAATTGATCTTGTTGGAAGGTCTGGAGTAAGGATTCTGTAATAACTTGTATATGAGTATTAAATAGATGTAGTGATACTATTTGAGGTTGTTGTAAGAGGAAGTAAAAATATTAAAATTAGGCATTTTAGATTTAGAGCATAAGAGAACAAGGTAGATAATTTAAATAAATAAATTGTTAATTATTGAAGGCTTCCCTTTGTTGGTAGGATAGAGGAACCTTAAAAACCTGAGTTGGCACATCCCTGATCATAGAGCAGCCCTGGCCTGGTCCAGTCAGTTGTGACTAGTCATATGTGTTGGCGTCGAAGGTGAGTTTGATGCGTTCAGACATCTGGGTCCTCTCCGGTGACCAATTGGGGTAAAGAAAGATCTCTAATAGGATGAAATTAAAATAAAATAAGTTAATTGGAGATGCATAAAGTTATCATGGTAAAAACTTCATATATATTTTATTTATCGTTACATTGAGCTCAGACTTTAATACGTAGTGGCTAAGATATGATGAAATGTTTTGGCTGATCTATGAATCTTTGATTGGTGAAAATATGTTGAGTTATACTCGTTATGGTCAAAAATGAGTTTATAATATGAAGTATGATATCTGGCGATATGTTTAATTTATTGACACCAAAATAGGTTATTGTCAAATTATGATTAGAGAATGAACATGATTGAGTTATGTGGAGAAGAGGTTGTGAATTGTTGATTTGATGAAATGTTGGAGTGAATAAGAGAGTATGAAATGTTGATGTGATGAAATGTTGGAGTGGATATAAGAAATTATTGCTTATGAAATGATGTTTCCTACGGGAAGTAGTATGTTCGGTTATACCATGAGAGCTTGGTATGAGCAAAGTAACACCTGAGGTTAATGAAAGCAGGCAGCAAGTGGTCTGACCATAAGGCTTTGACATAAATATGTGGTTCATAAGTTTTATAGAAGCAGGCAGAGAGCGGTCTGACCATAAGGCTTCAGAGAGTAAGACATAGTATACAAGTGAGGCTTAAGGAAGCAGGCAGAGAGCGGTCTGACCATAAGGCTTCGTGAGTAAGCATAGTATAAATTGTAAGGTTTATGAAATTGAGGAAGATGATTTTGATAATGATGAATTAATGACATCGGAGTAATGATATTTGAGTAATTGTAGAAATAAATGATTAAACTATTCTTATTACAAGTTTAATGATTGATTTGATATGGTTGGCTTACCCTTATTTCTTTGTGCTATGATCATATAACTCATGTTATATGTGATTAGATAATGTTGCAGATGTGGTTGAAAAAGCTTAGAGATGAGAGAGATGCGGGGAAAACCTTTCAGGGATTTTTGTAAAAAGAATAAATTTGTATTGGGAAGATTATGTTGTGTAAAATTTAAAAGTTGAAATGTCAACGGTGAAGACTATATTGTTTAAATTTTGTAAGTTTGGTATTGTACTTTGGAGTAATTGAAATAAAGTTTGATTGTTTATATGAGATATCAAATTAATTTAGTCTCTACTATCAGTAATACCCTTTAAAATATTTGGGTGTTACATCTACGACACTGCAGAATCGTGAGAAGAGATGGATGTGTTACTGAAGGTGGCAATCGAATTACCCATATTTTGCCCACTAGTCAACCACAACCCGACCCGCGAATGTTGTTCCACGGAGTTACGTTTTTCGCATTGGAACAACGCCAACGCAGAGAAGTTCAACCAGCACCGCCGGACGCTCCATGAAATCGAAGACGAAATTTGCCGCACTCGCCGCAACATCGCCGCAGATAACATCATTAACATTGTCACCACTGCCGCTGTTTCAGCCACTTCCGAAACTTTTAAATCTCTCGGAACCCCCTCTGCACGTCGCAACCTTCGATTCTGGGGAAAAAATCGAAATACGCTAAACCACCTCCAAAACCGAAATCCTTGCTTGATTGGCATCCCGTGGTTTCACGAGTCGAGAGACTTGAGTTTCGACCGGGGCCGGAAAACGTGAAAATTGGTGAGGATGGAGTCTCTTACGTCGTCGAAGGCGCACTGTTCGACTTCAGGTTCAGTTACACGGAGACCCCGAAAGCGAATCTGGTGAAATTGCGCGAGCCGCCATTCGCACCGTTTGGACCGCCAACCATGTCGCGGCCATGAACCGGGCGAAACCCAGTACCGCCGAGCCAGACAACTGTGATGGGGTTCCACTTGCTCGATCAGCCACGTCAGTTAAGAAACTGACTACAGAGTGCCATGTCAAACACACACTAACACCGTTAGAGATAATTTAACGGAAAGGACCCAATTGTTGCAATTTTTATAAATTTGGGACCCAATTGAGATTTTCAGAAAGAAATAGACTAAATTGAGATTTGACGCGAAAATAGGGACTCTGTAAATGATTAAACCGATAAAGAATCACCGATACTTGTAAATTTTATTTTTTTATTATAAGTTACTATGTGAGATCTATGCCAAACGGAACAATTTGTATGACAAACAAAATATTATTATAAATATCAAATTTTAAATACAACGTTGTACTTAAAAGTAATCAGTCATTATATATCAACTAACTACAATATTATATATATATTATAGTTAACTATAATATTAATATTTTAAACGAAATCAATCATTATATATATTTAATCAATTAAATATATAATCTATGTGAAACTAGTTATACGTTAATATAATTATCATATATTTAATTAAATAGTTAATATATTATTTTATCATATGCATTTGTGATTATTTTATAATGATGTATTGGCACATCAAATGTAAGAAAAGTATGCAGAATGATAAATAAATATTTTAATTATTGTATATGTTTAGCTTTTGCTTGAGTTATTTAGGTTTAAAATATGCAGTAAAAGTATATATTATATATCCAATTTAATCAATAAGATGTAATTTGTATGTTTTAATGCATTTAAATGTGCACATTTTGAACTGTTATATTAACGAAGTTAATAATATTTAAATTGTTGTACCATTTTAGCACATAAAATGCTATAATTTGTTTCCAAGTTAAGTTTCCTTACATTTATCATTAGGATATATAGGTGTAAAGTTTAAATTAATTGTAATTGTATTTTTGAATTAATAATATATTTAAAATAATAAAATTTAATTATTTTAATATTAAAAGTTTAAAGTATAAATATGGATTTTATAAACGAGTTTTATTATTTAAAAATTTACATTTTATATAAAAACTCTTCTTCTAAAGTTTTCTTCCTTTTATTTAGGTTTTTTCACTTCTCGTTTATCTGTTTTAAAATCAAAGACCGTTCGAGTAATCCTTAAGATGAACTTTCATTTTAATTTGATTAATTTCTCCAACAAATTAAGTTGATTTTATGTTCATTTTCTTGGTTTATAAGTTTTTTCTTATGCATGTAAATCATCTTAGTTCGCATGTAATGTTTGAGTCTTCCATAAGAGTGTCTACTTATCAATAGTTCTAATGGTGTATCATGATCCTGTTGAGGGAAATTAACAAAATGTGACTCTATTTTATATATACTTTTATGATATGTTTAATGTAGGATTATTGATGTTAAAATGATAGTTGGTTTATGATATTTATATGATAATGTTTGATACTAATCCAATGAATATTATTTATGTTTTATTTAATATATGTATTGATGTATAGATTGAGTATTTAGAATTATCATGTTACTTTAATAATCATCTAATCTAATATTGAGTAAATAAATGTGAGATATGTAACAAAAAAGGTAAAAAGTCATATTTGTTTATGTAAATTAGCTCACCATTTTTTTATGCTATTTTATTTATATTAATTATATTTTTTATCGATAATAATTACCTTAAAAGTGTGAAGCAATCTTGATATATTTCAGAACTATAATAATAATGTAACAATATAATTCTAAAGTGACTTTGTTTGATATAAATTTTTTTTGAAAAAAATATTATAATATTTGCTAAAAAATATAGAATACTTTAACATATATTTTGATATTATAATTATAATTTGAATAACTTAAATAATTATATAGTGTTAAATTAAATATTAGATACAAAATTATTGTAATGGGCATTTTGGCGATATCATACAATTTATTTTTTTAATTTTTTTTCAAGCACTAAATTCTTTGGGCACAGTACCGAAGATATCTATGTAGCTGTTGTGATATAAAAATACAATAGATTGAAATTGAAACCTTGAATGAGAGAGTCACTGTAATTAATTTGACAGTCAATGATTGTCAGTTGACAATATAAAAAATGAAAATAAAGAAAAAAATTGTGATTGGAGTTAGGTTACGCCATGCATGTTGTATTAATAATAATGATAAAAGAAGTCCAACTTGCCAACCTTAACATAAATAGAGAATCAAACTTTAACCCTACTTTGAAAATATGTCATTCCTATTTTTCTATTAATAAATTTGTTACATAATATCCTGAAAGAGTACTTATTTATCTCACCCACATTATAATTCTTATATCAGTAAAATAATAATTTTAGCCTCTCTTTTTGATCCAGAAAGGAAAAACATGTTTGGAGAGATATATTTAAGAGTTTACTACTTCTGTGTTCTTTGTATTTTCAAAATATACTAATTTTAACATATTAATTATTTTTTTAATATATTTTAAAATATAAAAAAGCATTATATTTTCGAGATGTATAATATATAAATAAAATAAAATAAAAAATTCAGGAGAAAATATAAATTCTACATTTAAACTCTTTAAATGATAATGAGATAATGCATATATAGTAATACTAAAGAAGCAAGCCAGGGAAATTCAAATTATTTGTATGAAATTGAAAATTTAAATTGTTTGGTTAAAACTTTAAATGTTGGGAACCGTAGAACTATTGATGGCTGTTATTAAATTGCATGGTATGTATTATATTTTTTTTGTATTATTTTCTTTAGTGTGAATACATTTTATATAATAATTCAAATTTCTGATACATATTAAATATGTTAAAAAATAAAATAAAATGCAATTCACAGGTGTTATTAATAGTTTTGGTAAACTTATATAAAAATGTGATATTTTTTTAAAATAATTTCATATATTATATTAATATCATTATATGAAATTGAAAACAAAAAAGTTGAGAGACGATATGAAACTTATGATAAAATTACACTGTACTAATAAAAAAGAAATTATAAAACAAAAACATGATTTTCTCAACGAAAAATCATTTCATATAATTTCTCATCACATTAAAATTTTTATCATAGTCAATTCTTCCAAATTCTCGTTGGAAATATTTATTTTAAAGGATTTAATATTAGTTTTTTTTTTCTATCTCTGTTAGATTTTCTTATAGTTAAATTGATTTATCATCATATTCACTATTAAAATCTTCTATCTCATCAAGAATATTAATTATTTTATAAGTAATTTTCAATTCCTAAATAAAATCGAATTTCCTTGTATATTAAAGGATTAGAAACTGTAATTAAACTATTATAAGTTGAATCTAATTGTTGTAATGGTTGAATTTTATAACGTTTTAATGTTAATAAAATTATTAATATTGTTAGTAGTACCATTATAAAATTAAGTATAAATAATTTTGTATAGTTTTATTATAAATAATTTTTATTTATTTTATAGATTATTTTTATTAAAAAAAATTACGTTTTAAAAAAGAGCAAATAGAAAAAAATGGTTAAATTTAAAAAATACCACTCAAAAGATAAAAATAATAAAATAAGTATTTTATTAAACAAATTATTTAAATAGCTACAAGTGAAAAACAAATATTGATATATACATTATTAATTTCCCTTAATATTGTCTCTTAACTCAATTTTTTTAGAAAAAAATATTTCGATTAATTGAAAGTCTTCCTACCCTCAACCCTACCTCAATAGCATCCCCTCTTTAGCCATCCATTTCTTAACAAAAATAAAACAAAGCACGACCATAAATAAAACTACATACTAAAACCAAGTTTTGAACAATTTCTGGTTTACCAGCTGTTTAAGGTCCTATTTTAGCAAGAATTTTAAGGTCATAAAATTGTTTAGAATAACTTAAAGATTTTAGAATCAATGAAGAAACATTTTTCTATTTATATACATTACACCTAATTCGTTCACAATCTATTAATAAAATAGTATTGAATCTTACTATATAAAATATAACATTTTATTAAAAAAATATACAAATAAAGTATGTTTTTAAACTTCTGAGTAAAAAATAATTACTTAAAATTAACATATGTGAAAAAAATCAGTTTTTTTTTTGTTTTTACTGTACAGCACTTACTTTTACCATTAATACGTATTTATTTTTACCTTTTTGTTTATTAAAACTGTATTTATTTATTTTTCTTTTAATCTCACTGTGATATTGAAGGCCAACATGACGTGCAAGATTAACACTAATTAATACTTACCATAATCAAGATTGGATTAGCACCTTGGCACACAGTTGGCAACATGATTCAGATCCACGTCAAAGAGTGTTGAAACATTCTTCTCTCTTTCCATGTAAATAATAATCATGACCTAATCAAAGTGGATATTAATAGGATTAATCTAACTTGACACTTGAATGTAAAAATAAATCAAGATAGAAATCTTTAAATTTAAATAATAAAACCATTTTTTAAGAAAGTCAAAATAGCCTTCATGTATATATGCTTTCACTGGCAAAAGGCAGCCAAACATATATATTCCACATAAGGCAAAAGCACCTTTTACTTTTTTTTTTCCTTTTTTCATGTTTCGGCTTAGGAACACTGTTGCTTTTGAAAGAAGATATATATGAATATAAACAAAGATTCCTTTTTCTTTGTTTTTTTTTTAAGTTTATTTTTGTTATATGTGTAGGCACATTTTGATGATGAGGTAGTAGCTATCGTTAGTACCTTATTTCAAAAGCATTGGGTGCCCGAATAAACTTTTTCCCATCTCCACTTTTCTTTTCTTTAATTTTTACAAAATAATTCAAATTAAATAACATATCGACACGTTGATATTTATTTGACACATTTAATAAAAATAAAATTGTTTTAAAAGAGTGAATTTTTATAAATTTATTTAAAAAAAAAGTAAAAAAAATAATGTTAAATAAATGTAAAAAATATTATATTTGTCAAAAGTATATTTTTTTTTTATATTTTGAGGATTATTATCATATTTCCTTGTTGATGATACTTCACTCTCATTCAGTTCAAATGAACCAAATCATGCAATTACGACATGACCCACCATTCTTATTTTTATGCTCTCTCGAATAGTAGTTAACACCTTGTGCTCGATTCTCACCTTTCAATAGATTCTCATCAAATGTTTTTTTTTTTTTTTTTAAATACAATGAAATTAATGTTAGAACAAATCATTTATTTGATTTGAACAATCAGATGAGATATTTTATGCACAACAACAGCAAAAAACAACTTATACCTACCTTTTCCACGTTTCACGATTAGATTGTTCCCAACACACAATCCTTATAATTATTATTTTTATATCCTCTATTAATACTACAATAAAATTATCACCGAAAAGAACTATAACGTCAAATAATTAAAATCTTAGTCACATTCAATTGTGAAATACAATTTAAATGTTGGTTAAATCTAAAATACCAATAAATGTTTTGCTGGACAATCTCGTAATAGTTTTTATTCAGTTTTTAACCTTTACAAATTTGAAACGATTATGAATAAAAATAATTAAAATTTTCTAAATGTGACATGCTTATTGTTTGGTGTCAGATCAAATAAAATATTATAAATAAAGTCTATCACATTAAAAATCAAAACCACTCACATTTTAGAATGTATAAGTTAACATTAATTTAAACTAAATTTTGATGAAATTAAGTAATTGTGTTTTGACTAAAAATTATCTCTTTCTTTAGTTTTTGTTAATCATTAGAAAAAACACTTAATTTAATGACGAGGAATACACTGCCAGTAAAAAACAATGAATTTTATGTTTTACAATGAAAATAAGCAACCAGGATAATTAAAATATGTTAATTTAAACCTTATATAATCTACTTATTATAACGAATAAATTAGGTTGGATATCCAATCCGAATTCCAACATATAAATGAAATTATTTTCTTACTAAAAACTAAATTATAAATATTAATACTTTAATTGGTTAACATCAATAGGTTCACAAGCCAACAAATAAGTATTGATAGGTTACCACCACGGATACATGAAAACTAAAAAAAATAAAGATAAAAAGTCAACCGATAATTTGATCAAATCAAAACTTTCTTGAAATTGTAAAAAAATGGGCGATTAAAGTCATCTTATAAATAGCTTAAAAATTTTAGTCATCCAATTAAAATTTTAAAATTAAGGTCAAATAATGTATTAACAAATTAAATGAGTCATATTAATGAATTTAGTCATCCAATTAAAAGGTTTCTCTATTTATCAAGGGTATTAGCTAGTTACACCTCTTCAGGCATTTTTAATTATTGTTAGTAAGATTTTATTAAAAGTACAAAACTACTAGTACAATCAAACAAAGAGAACGTGAATTACTAAATTATGATATTTAAAAAAAATTGTACAAAAAATTAAACATGTTCAAAGAGTTATAAACATATATATATTTATCAAGAGATTCCATTTCTAATATCCATTTTTATTCTTCAAAGTTACCTATTTAAATTTAATTAATTTTTAAAATTTAACTATTCTTTTAAACATTATATATAAAATAAATAAAAACTAATTATAATTAAATTATTAAAATTTCTTTATAATTATAATTTTTTTTATCACAAAAAAGTTAACATACATTACATAGCACATATGATTTAATCAGAGTCATTAATGCAAACGGCAGTGGACCGTATCCTTAATAAAGTTATTAAGGTTTAACTTTTTGTAAATGAATATTTTTTATTACAGTTGGACATAATTAAAAATGGTTACGTATCAACAAAATCTAAATGTTCCTATCCATTAATTAAAAAAAAAATATCATTTAAATAGCAGACTTTTGACATTTACTTTTCTACGAGTAGACATACATACAGGTGGAATGGAACGGTTATACGACAGTGACCGTGAATCGATTCTCCAAATGACCACCGAGAGGCATTCACCGGTTTCAATTTGTTCACAAATCACAACCTTGCAAGACAGCTTACCCAAACGTAAATTATATATCTTCATCAAACCCTAATTTAGCCCCTTTCTTTGCTGTCACTTTGTACTTTGCAGTGTGCGATACGAAACTGATTTACATCGTTTAATTATTCAAATGAAATAAAATGCTTAAAGTCTCAGCAATATCAGCACCTTAATATATTATTATTTATACCTACCACCACTCACAGAGGGAGAAAGGGTCGAGTTAGTGAAGCTAAGAATGCGCTGTCATGGGTGGTGGAGGGTCCGAATGGGACCAGACACAGTTGCTATCGATTTGTAAGCTCACACATCAATGTGTGTTACTGTTACCTGTCGTTCCCACCATTTGTAATTTGCTAAGGTAGATCCAAATTCTTCATTTGTGGAGACTATGTTATTGTCGCCTTTTTCAAAGAAGTTTCCATGGGATTTGGGTCACCAAAATGAAAAATTTATGTTAATTTTATAACAAACAAACTGTAAATTTTAAAAAGAGAAATCAAAATGATTAAATTAGGAAGGAAAATTGTCAGAATGTAACGTAAAAATAACGTTACTGTTTATATATTTGCATTTCTAAACTAATGTTAGGTTGGGAAGGTCCCGCATTGAAGAGAAGAGTTATGCGGATCTCACCGACAATTGTACATAAGCTACAGTTTCGTGCGAATGACTCATATCCGTGTCATATTTTTATGTTGCAGTGTGTTCATCCCACGTGGCATCTCTTCGCAATCAAATTTGGTACGTGTGAGTAATTATTTTTTTGGTTTTCTTGCTTAGTAAGTTAGTTAGTAATTCCACACGTGTAGACATGTTTATTGATTTAATACACTCATTTATATTATATTAATTTAGAAAATTGTATTTTTAATTATGATATAATGTAAATACATGAGTATGGAGATGATGGCTTATATTAACCTTTTAGCGTCACTTTCTTGATCATGGTCAATGAAATCTGTGATTTGTTACTGGGCGCCTAGTTTGCGGTCAAGCTGGAGCGGCAAAGGTGGTCAAGTTGACCCAGAGACATTCGCAACGCTTATCATGTGAATCCAACACAAGAAAACAGGTTCTTCTTTCTTATCTTGTTTTCAATGCTTTCACACTTTCAATATGTATAACTAAAATATAATGCTTTTTAAAGTTTCTTTTTCTTTAGATTGTTCTATTCTGTTTTATTACTTTAACTCTTTTGCATATATAGAATCAACCTTCAGTGCTTTTTTACTATTTTATTTCTTTTTCCAAAACTAAATTACATCACACTTCAGAGGTCGTGCTTAAGAAGTCCTTGAAGTAGAAATTTATGTTGTTCTGCTCTTTTCAAAATTTTGCCAACGCAAATTCATTTTCAAGGAGTGAAAGTGTCTAAAATTACTATTTGAAAATAAAGATTTGTTAATATGTTACACTTTTAAGGATACTTTTGAAAATATATATTAATATTAAGTTGGTTTAAGTGAATTTGAGATTAAAAATAAAACTTCACATTTAATTTTATAAAAGTTTTAGTATAATTGTATACTTGATTTTGTACTGATTTAAATGTTGACCTTAAAAAATGTTTAGGTTCTACATCACTTAGGTATCAGCTAAAAAAAAGTTTAAATATTTTTTAATTTTTCTTTCTTCCTCTTTTAAAAATAAAATATTGTACAAAATTTTAGATCCCAAAACAAATATTACTTAAGATATACGAAAACAAATTTGTAAAGATATTATTCCTAAATTTCATAACGTGAGACCTGATCAAGTAGCAAAGTGATTGTCCTTTTCTAAATTTTGTGATAGATAATTAAAAGTATATGGTTTTAAATTTTATTTAAAAAAAATGAATTTAAATTTTTTTTATACACTTGATTCATGTTTATTTCGCTTAGTTTAAACGTGTGAGTAATATCAACTAATAGTTAATATATTTAATTCAATTCAACTAATATCAATAGGGGAAAACTTGTATACACATAGTTTAATAAATAAAAAATATATAATTTTACAATTTTTTTACTATTTTATGGGTACAATAGTCATTTACAAAAACTACAAATAAAAAAATAATATTTTATATTTTCAACTAGAATAAATAAAAAATTAAATATTATAAAGAAGTAAAAACAAATCTTTTTTCTTTATTATTAAAATTAAACTTCAAATAAATATTTAAATATAATTATATTATTTAAGAACTAGAATACATATTGAATAAAAATAAAATGAAGTTTGATTACATTTAAATGTTACCATGTCTTTTATTATTAATATTTTTTGTGTTCATCCTATTTTGTAGTAGTGTTTGTTTTTTATGTTTTTATGATTTTTGATTTGGCTTAGACTGATGTATATTGATTCAATGTATGTTTATTTTGTAGATAGAATAGATAATAGTATTCATGTATGTGACATATGTACCATGATGGTCAAATGAAGTGGAAAGTGTGAATTAAGTATTTTGTGAGAGGGATTCTATGGAAAAATTCTTATTGTTGTTTGGTAGTGTGATGTATGGAATTAGAAACTCAGATTAATGGATGATTTTGACACTTCTAATAACTTCCAATCATAAGTAGAGAATGATAGTTATATCGTGAAGAGTAGCATAAGGTTCTTAGTCTTATGGTCATGTCTAATAAGGTCATGATTTTGACGGATTGACCTTGGTGTGATAGTTTAATGTGGGCAGGTTATTTCACCACATACGAGACATGTCTCTCATGAGTCCAACATCAACACATGTATACGTATGATCAGAAATCTAGAGTTGGTATGCTTATTGTTGTATTGTTTCATTTGATCAATTATTGAGATATCAATGAATTTTAATTTTATGAATGTTCTTTGGTATTTTAGTTTGTCATTTTGTCTTTGTGTGTGTATTATTTTCTTTTTGACTGTCTTTGGTGGGAGTAGAAAAAAATGTTTATGATAAATAAGTGCTAGTTAGTGATGGAGCTGAGGCTTAGAGTATGAAGCTTTGTTGTTTTTTTTTCTGTAAAGACTAAATATTACAGTTTTTATTTTGTATAGTATATTTCCTTATAGTAAGACCGTTTGTTCGAGTTAACTATCTTATATATTATTAAAAATGTTATAATAATTGAATGTTATAAAAATTGAAATATTACATTGATTAGCATTAACCTCTTCTTAAGATTTTTTTATGATAATTAATATATTAATGCATTTATCACCTAATCTTAATTAATTTGAGCAGTAACTTTATCTTAGATTGAAAATTTAGAATTATGAGTATAAAATATTAGTTTCAAACATTATGGCATCGTTTTTTCATTCAAAGCAAACATAATGATTCATAATCACAATAGTGACTAACAGGGAGGGTAGATGGATAATAAACGGTTCTAAATTTGGTCCATGAAACTCACAGTATTGATGTATTTAATTCACATATTCACTGATTTTTATGTGAACAACTTGATTTTCATTTTAGAAGATTTAAATTTCGACATGTTTTTACAAATAAAAACACATTTCTATAACAATATACAGTACAACCGTTCATATCTTGCAGAAAACAAGGAACAAATTTTTCCGTAAATTTGTTTAATCAGTTGGTAAAAAACCACTATCTTTCTTTTCATAATAATCTAAGGACGAAAACTGTTTAGGAAAAAAAATAGTTTTAGTACTTTTAAATTTATCACATTAGTTAAATTTAATAAATATCATAAAGCCATCTTTACACAATCTAATACAGTTTATAAATTTAATTACACTGATATTTTCGTATCCGGTAACATTACACTTTCGGTTCATACATGAACTACTTTTTTCATAAATAAATTCTTCAGTTAAATGTTTATATGCCCTTAAATATACTTTTTATTCCTACTTTCATAAATACGTAACTTTTATATTTTTAAAGTTTTAATTATACATATTTTTTTTAAAGTTAGGTTTTTTTAATCCATTTACCATATCATTTAATTGCTAATAAAACATTACTTATAAGTAATAATAATTTTTTTTATCCAGGTAGATAATTTAATATTTTTTATTAATACTAAAAATAAAAATCTTCAATTCCCTAATATTTGTTAGATATCATATTTTATACATTAGTGGACTTAGTTTAACAGAGAATAACTACAGAACTCATATTTGGACGGTTTGTGTTAAATCCACGTGTTATCTAATTTGAAACGGTAAAATTACTTACCTAAAAAAATATTAAAGAAACATGATGTTATTTGTAGCAATGAAAAGGATATTCACATTTAGTTTCCACTTTCTTCCAAACCTAATATTATGCTTCTATTTCTATAAACAATCTATTAATTTATTTTAATTTTATTTTCTCATTATTTATTCAGTCGCACGTTTACCTTTTGTACCTGCAATAACTATCTCTCTCTCTCTCTCTCTCTCTCTCTCTCTCTCTCTCTCTCTATATATATATATAACCTCTCTCTCTATCTCTCTCCCTCTCTTCCATTTGAATTCCTATAATTGTGATATGATTGTCATTTTCAAAGAACATCTTTCCCAATTTTTTAAAAAGGAAAGAACCAGATTGATCTAGAAAGGGTACCCACAGGGTTGTGATTTACACGACAAAGTTAATCAGATTAATTCCACCACATAATAATAGTAGTTAAGAATTTGCTTCACCACTTTATCACAATTATTTTTTAACCCTTCGTTAATGATAATGCTAATATATTCAAACACTTTTCTTAGGAACAATAGATATTCCACACGTTATACTCCTCCCAAACTTACTTAGATGTGAATTTGAATTGACAGCACCAACTTGACGTTCGAAATCAAATTAAAATATCTCCCAATGCTTAGTGTATTATTAATTAAATGGTAATTAATTAATTAATTAATTAACAAAGAAACATCTTTCACGCAAGTTTGCTATATCTTATTATAATCGAAGAGATAAAAACCACATGGTATTGTTGTGAGATAATTCATTTCACATAAGTCTACTTTATGTGAAATCATATCTTATAGTTGGAGTTGAGGAATTTTTGATAATGTTACGATAAAATAATAAATAGATGATGGCACTTTTGCGTCGCTTAGGACATGGCACGAAACTTTGGGATAAGGTTTGGTTTTCAGAGAACCAACCAAACACTTTGCGTCAGAAAAACTGCTTCTTCTAAATTCTGTAGATGATGAATTTATTTTTCAAATATGAGATGAATAGTACTTAGTTTTTTTTTGAAGTTGTGAAAGGGTTATTGGTTGTCTGTATGCTGCAAATTGAGTGGGTAGTCACCGTTTTGAAGAGTATGTGTGGACATGGTGCATTCCCCCTTGAAAGTTGCGAGAGGGACATTGAGTTTTTTTGGGTATGTCACCCTTATCTATTCAGAATTATTCCATTCATGGTAGTTATTCGTTTCTATTTATCACATCCACATCGAAATATGTGACTATATATTCGTATAATTCTGGATGAGTCTGAGATAATTCTTATCAAATTCCCATTTAGAATGGATTAACTTTGGAGTGTAATTTCCATTCAGAATTTAAATTTAAATCTTTAATAAAAATAAGAAAATAAAATATTATATAAAGATAAAAGATTCATTAATTTATTAGTTTAAGATTTTGGATAGAGATTGATATTAATCTTTTATATTATTGGATTCAAATGTTATTGATGTTTGTATTTCTCTGATGAACCTTCTTCAATAATATAAAAATATTCAAATAAGTAAGTCTCGTTAAAATTGAAGAACTAAATAATTTTATATGTGAAAGCGACCAGAATCAATATGATAACATTTGCATTGAATATGAGATTGGATTAGGCTTATCAAATTCAATTTATGTGATTGCATGCAGTCATCATTTGACAAGTGAAAAAACAAAGAAATATCTTGTTTTACTCATCTTTCTTATGGTATATGGTTCGTGTAAGAAAAGGCAACAATGTATATTGTATAAACTTGTAGTGGTAGTTGTAATCTTAAACGTGTCGGAGTTCTCGTATGGAAAGAATTTAACTTTTTTCAAGTCTCCATGTTTTTAAGATGAACCCATTGAATTATTATATGGTATGGTTGTAGATTGTGATGGGTGGCTAGTTCTAGAAGATTCCTGTGAAAATTATTGTAGAATGGTGTGATGTGCTAATAAAACTGTAAGGTAATGAAAACTGTTTTGTTGTACGAGTTCACAATCACAAAACGCCTGGCACAGGGAAATTTCTTTCAATCTGTGATCATGATTGTAGAAAATTGGATATTCTCTTTTGTACCTTTTGGATACTTCCTTTGACCCCACTTCTTCAAAGCATGTTTTGGATCTCGGCTCATGCTGTGTAAAGAGGCTCTTCAGTTTCTAGGGTTTACTTTTTTTTTTTTCTTCCTTCCTTGGACATGGATTTGCCACTTCTTACATTTAATTACCACATGTTAGTCATTCTATGATTTGAATTTTCATTTGGTTTCATTATTATAATCATCATTAGGTATGACCTGATATCACTATTTTGATCCCTTTTCTTTGTCTATCAGGATATGAAAAAATCATTGAAAATTTTCCACCATTTTTTATTTTCTTTTTTGGTTACGGAGTTCTTTGAATGATTGAAGCTTTGTGTACAGTGAAATTCCACACTGAACTGTTTTTCATGGATACAGAAATAAGAGCGTTGTATTTTTTTATGGGCCTGTATTGTACAAAAGAAAATTGAGATTTGGGCTTATGAGAAGGGAGAAGAGGGTTACTCCCTACACCACCCCACTTTGCTCCCTGCATCACCACATTCTTTTTAAATTCTAAAACTATCCTTTACATTATAAAATATCTTACACCCCCACCTCTTTTCTTCAACAAATGTAACACATCCGTTGAGTGTTTTTTTTTTTTTAATTTATTGTATTTTAAATTAATATATAAATATTATTTAATTTTTTAAAAATTATTACTTAATTATTTTTAAAATAATTTTATTTAATAAAATAATTATTATTAATTTAATTTATGTATTATTATTTAAATAATAATTAAAATATTTTTTATAAATATATTAAAATGGATGTGCCACATCCGTTCCGTTAACGAATGTGGCGACATCCGGTTGCATTTTTTTTTAGTTTATATTTTTTTTATTTTTTTTTATTTTAAATTAATATATAAATATTATTTATTTATTTTAAAACTATTTATAAATTAATTTTATTTTATTTAATAAAATAATTATTATTAATTTTAATTTATGTATTATTATTTAAATAATAATTAAAAAATTTGTTATAAATATATTAAAATGGATGTGTCACATCCGGATAACTTTTTTTATTTTTTTTATTTTAAATTAATATATAAATATTATTTAATTATTTTAAAATTATTACTTAATTTTTTATAAATTAATTTTTTTTATTTAATAAAATAATTATTATTAATTTTAATTTATGTATTATTATTTAAATAATAATTAAAAAATTTGTTATAAATCTACTAAACGTGCCACATCCGTTAACGGATGTGGCGACATCCGTTGAATTATTTTTTTTTTAGTTTATAGTTTTTTAATTTTTTATATTTTAAATTAATATATAAATATTATTTATTTTTTAAAATTATTATTTAATTATTTATAAATTAATTTTATTTTATTTAATAAAATAATTATTATTAATTTAATTTATATATATTATTATTTAAATAATAAATAAAATACTTTTTAAAAATTTATTAAACAGATGTGGTTTCGTTGAAGTTTTTTTTTTTAAATAAAAATAATAAACTAAAATATAAAGTATGTAAACGGATGTCAACATCCGTTGAAGGTGAAACGGATGTTGACATCCGTTTTATAGAAGGGCAAATTAGGTATGGAGAGGCGCAGAGAGCGGTTGATGGTGGTGGAGGGAGCAACTCTCAAGGAAGAATTGTCGTTAAATATCTAGTCACCGAGCAAATTCTTATTTTAGGTTTAATATGTATTTCCTTCTTGAACTTTTTTGATTTGTAGTTTTAATTTCTGAAAAAAAAAACAATTTTAATCCTTGAAATCTTCATCCACTAGGATTATGGGCATTTAGATGGTCTACTATATAAACCATTCATATATATATATATATATATATATATATATATATATATATATATATATATATATATATATATATATATATATATATATATATATATATATATATAAAAACCGATTATGCAAATTTTAATGAATAAAATAACTGTTATGGCAAAGATAGTACCGTTTTGTATGAATAAAAAAAAGTTATATTTCTTCTAATTAAGGTTACTTGTGAAAACGGGTAACGGAGAGTTGTCCCTCCATCATCCAAGTGTTTTCTACTACTCTTCAATATTTTATTTTAAAATTATCCTATATTAATTTAACTTTTATCATTTAATTTTATTTACTTTTTTTAAAATCTTAAATTTTTTTACACCCCTACACCTCCACATACTATAAAAGGGAGTTCTGCCTAAGCTCTTGTCCGCCAGTGAGATTGGTGCAAATTATGAATAAAAAGAAGGTTTAATACCCAATTTTGTCCCCAGTTTGGTTCGGAAATCTCAATTTAGTCCCTCTATATAAAAGTAATTGTAATGGATCCTTACTTGTAATTATGTGAGTCAAATTAGTCCCTTCCGTTAAATATAGGCAAACGGAGTTCATGAGGTGATGATTTGGCAGTAGTCACTCATTAGGTGTCAACACGTAATTGAGATTGTGCTTACGTGGTGTTAGGGCACCTGATTTTAAAATTGGGTTTTAATTAGAAATTGGGGAGGTTTGGACGTGAGATGAAGACGAACCCCTCCCTGGGTTGCCGGTGTCGGAGAGAGCAAACGGGATCGGAGAAGCAGTGGCACGGTGGATTGAGTCACAAAAAAAAAACAGTAATTTGGAAGAAAGAAGCATGGTTGTTGAGATACGTCTTTTTGGAGCAATGACAACAGCTAGAGGAGCTACCACACTTTCCAGAAGGCAAGTTCTTAGAGCTGCACTTCCTCTTGAAAGAGGAGGAGGAGGAGAGGGGAGGCTTCCCAGCGGATGAGACGTGGGAGGGGAGTGCTGATGTGGAAAGAACCCGGCGCAGGTGGGGGCGGCGAGGAGGAAGAGGGTTGTTTTGTGTGGGCGTCGGCGGTGAGGGAGGAGATGAAGGAAGTGGCGGGGGAGGGGTAGGAGAAATAAATGGTTTTTGAAGAGGAGTCATTGAGGGTGCCGTCTGTTTTAGGGATTTGGTGCAGAGGGGTGGCGTGGAAGAGGGGAGGCTGGGAGGGTTGTGTGGAAGGAGGAGACGGAGGAGGAGGAAGAGGAGCTCTTCGGAAGCGGGCGTGGCCGGTTGGGGCTGGGGTTGGGGTTGGGCCTGGGCCGAGGAGCGAAATGACGTTTTTGAACTTGGAAACTACGAGGTCGGCGACGGCCTTGCAGTCAATAGCTATTTGATTGGAGGAGTTGTATTGTTGGGGAGTCTGAGAGAGGATTCTGATGAGCTTCTCCACGCTCTCCAAACCGGAGGTTGCTTCCTGGACGACATTTTCCTCTGCTTTGGTGGTGAAAGTGGTGGTTCTGTAGCCTGTCATGAGCTCCACGGCCATAGTTGAGGCCACTAAACCATGGGAGAAGAGGAATTAAGAGAGAAGGTAGTGGTTGACAAAGTGAAAGAAAATAATAGGAGGAGGAGGGTGGGGAATGGTTAAGGTTATTGTTATGGTCAAAATAGGTGCTATAGATTCGGCTGCTTTGGTCCACTAGGTGACTGGACTGTCACGTTACCCTGTTTCCGTCAAATGTTGTTGCCATCCCATGCCAATTACCAATTACCAATAACAATCAAACACTCTATCCAAACGGAGGGTTTTTTGCGGTAGACAGAAGGAGAGTGTATCGGCCTCGCGCGCGAAGAAGAGAAGGCAGCGGCGCCGCGGTCGGCAGTGGTTCCGGTGGGGCTTGAGGTCGAAACGACGCGGTATCGACGGTGGCTCCGACCGGTGGGAGGGGAGCGTAGGCGAAACCATGGCCTGGGGTTTGTTTGTCCATGAGAAAGTGGGGGTTTCTGTTTTGTGTTGAAGAAGAGGAGATGAATTAGGGGTAAGGGCAGCTTTCTTGGCTTCTTTTGTTTGAAGTAGAGACGCTGTTGTGAATCTAGAAGAAGGAAGAAACCTGGTTTCTGATCTGAGAGGGAGTTGCCACGTAGACAGTTGCATTTTGACACCTAACCACTAACTACTGCCACTTCATCATTCCATTAACTCCGTTTGCCTATATTTAACGGAAGGGACTAACTTGACTCACAAATGTAAAAGTAAGGATCCATTACAATTACTTTTCTAACAAGGGACTAAATTGAGATTTCCTAACCAAACTGGGGACAAAATTGGGTATTAATCCTAAAAAGAATAGTCAAATGAAAAGAATCGTTATTCACTTTCAAATTAATAATACAAATAAAGAAGATCAAGGGAAAGAGAAAATGATCCAAACGTGGAAACAATTTTGACAAATGAACCTTTGAAAATTGCATATTATGGTTGTTGTCATAGATCAAACTTAAATGGGACATTTGCTGTAGAAATCCATTTATCTCCCTATAGAAAATCCATTTACCTTTTTTTGTCTCAGAAAGCAAAACGTTGCATTCCCAAATTTATCATACTGTGGATCTTAAGTTTCATAAATTCTACAGGGTTTAAAGCACTGCTCGGGAAGGCCTATGAGACAATCCATTGCACTAGAACAATTGCATACACTAGCTAAGTTGTCAACATCCATGGACCCCTTAAACAGATGTCAACCCCTTAAACGGATGTCAACCCCTTAAACGAATGTCAACCCCTTAAATGAATGTCAACATCCGTGGACGGATATCGACATCCGTGGACGGATATCGACATCCGTGGACGGATATCGACATCCGTGGACGGATATCGACATCCGTTTGTCCTTCAACGGATGTCCATATTTGTCCATGAATGTTGACATCCGTTTAAGAATCGTATATTCACATCCGTTTAAATATTATTAAAGGACAAAAGAGGAATGAGGAGGTACATGGAGTAGTGTGTGGTGGTGGAGAGAGTAATTCTCCTGGTAATCTGGCTCGATCCGGCCCGACCTTCTACGGATTGGTCACTTAGTGAGTTAACACAACCCGACTCACTTATTAGCGAGGTAAAATTTTTTTAACTCAGCTCAACCCACCACGGGTTGGTGGGTTAAATGGATTGACTCACTAACTTAACTTAATTATAATTTTTTTAGAATTAAAAATCATAATTTTTTAATTCAAATCTAAATAAATTTCATTCTAAAATGATGTTAAACTTCAAAGACAATTCAAAATAAAAAAAAAATGTCATACCATCCAAGCGTAATCCAAAAACAAGCACAAAAGACGAACAAATAAGTTTTTAATATTGATGAAGAGATAAATCTATAATATTTTTCTCTTTTGAAACGTCTTTTTTTTACTCCATCTACAATATATTAAAAAAAATGCTAACTAATAATATTAAAACACAAAATAATAAATAATTAAATTAAATTAGGTGGGTTGGTGAGCCAACTCGACTCACTACGGGTTCAACCTGAATGAGCCAGGTTCTAAGTGAGTCGGGTTGAAAACCAGTCCGCGTAAAAAAGTTACATTTTTTTCAAACCCAACCCGACTCAAATCTACGAGACGGATTGGCTCAAACCCATTTTGATAGCACTACTTTTGTTTAATATAATATTTATTGGATATAGATAATTTAGAAGTGGGAAAGGAGGAAAATATATTGTATTTTGTAGTTAGAAATTATATTTTTGTTTTATGATTAAAATTTGTGAGCAATAGAACATAAAAATGTTAGATACTTAATTATGCAATATTGTGAAATCTTATTGTGATGAAGACTGATTTTCTTCACAATATCATAAAAGTAACTTTGGGTTACATGTTTAATATACATTTATCACTCTATTTTCCATTTGCTTAAGAGATGAGTGTCAAAATATATTAAGAGATCATTCGTCAAAATAATAGTCAATGTAAATATAAGAAAAGTATTCACATTGAAAGATTTTTATATTTTAAAAGTTGTGTGTGTGCACGTTTGTATTGTATTTTATTTATTTATTTTAGATATAAAATAAGTGCTTTGTAAATTTTTTTATAATTGGAGACTTAAAAACAGTGATAGATGTATTTGAAAAGCTAAATTTGTAAAAAAAAAAATAAGGTTTAATAGCCAATTTAGTCCCCACTTTGGTTGAAAAATCTCAATTTAGTCTCTCGTTATAAAAGTGTTTTGCATTAGTCCTAACTTTTAAAATAGTGGGTCAGATTGGTCCCTTTCGTTAAATATAAGTTAACGAAATTAATGGATGATGATGTGACACAGCTTAAAGCTGGTGTGTTAGATTGGTCCCTCGTTAGCTTTAAGTTGTGTCACATCATCATCCATTAATTTCGTTAACTTATATTTAACAGAAAGGACCAATCTGACCCACTATTTTAAAAGTTAGGACTAATTCAAAACACTTTTATAACGAGGGACTAAATTGAGATTTTTCAACCAAAGTGAGGACTAAATTGGCTATTAAACCAAAAAATAAAGTAAAACTTCATTTGGTGAAAATGAGATATTAAAACTAATAAAAGAGATGTTGAGAAAATAAAAAATGATTTTTTTTCAAGAAGATTGCGATTAAGAATATAATATATCCATCGTTATACGTAAATGTCATGTACAAAAATTAATCTGAAATTGTTAGTTAAGAGTGATAAGTAATGCTAAAATCTAAAATATTAATTGTAGTTTATGAAAAATACTAATTTTAAGCTTGTTTTCTTAAAGAATTTTTTTATAGAAGCTCATCCAAAAAAAATCCTAATTAATTTGTTCTAAGTTAATTTTAGCTTCAAAGAAATTCATTTAATTTTTTTAAAATACTTTTGGAAAAACTTATTCATGTAAATCCTAATATAAAGATTGGCTTCCTGAAGAAGTTTGTACGCAATATTTTTTTTAAAGCTAATTTTAGTTATTTTTTATATTCTTTCCTAACAAGTTCTTCTGAAAAAAAAGTTATTTGATAAGATATTTTAAAAGTTCTTCTGAAAAAAAAGTTATTTGATAAGATATTTTAAAAGTACTAGTTTATGCTTTTGTTGAGTTATAAACCTTTTTTGATCACAAGATGCCCAACCTTTATTGTTCTATTATCCCAGTTTAAGTAATTTGGGTGTTACTCCCTCCACCACCACATTTTCTCCCTCCACCTCCCCAATTCTATTATATATTTTTTGAATTACAAAACTAACCTTTAATAATTACAAAAATAACTTTTATATTTTTTAATTTTAATTATTTACTTTAACCCTAAAATCTATATTTTTACCCTTTCTCACCCACCTCCCAACCTTCTCAGAATCTCACTCAAACACCATCATTCTCATCTTCCATTTTTCTTCCATAGAAGTTTTCTTCTTCCTCCTTCAGCAGTGGGCGGTGTGCGACGGTGCGGCGGTGCGATGCGGCGATGCGACGCGGCGGTGCGGCGGTGGTGCGACGGTGAAGTGTGGTGGTGCTTTCTCCCAGGTTAGTGATGATATTTTAAAAAAAAATTTAAACGTAATGCATATATTTTTGGTTGCTGCTCCTCTGTTTTTTTCTGCCGTGTGTGTGTCTGTCTGTGTTGCTCCTGTGTTTTTTTTCTGCCGTGTGCGTGTGTCCAGAGAAAAGAAGAAGATAACCAGAAAAAACGGAGGTCGGGCATCCGTTTGGATCTGAAACGGATGTCGACATCCGTCGACGGATCTCGACATCCGTTTCAGATCCAAACGGATGTCTGACCTCCATTTTTTGACTGTATTATTATTTTTTATTTTAACTTTTTTTTTCAATTAATTTGTTATGTGATTATTATATTTTTATTTTTTTTACTTTTTTAATTTATTATATTTTAAATTAATTTATAGAGTATCAAAAAATATAAATTATATTATTTAAATATCTTCAAAATCAATATTAACTATATATAACGTGCAAAATAAAAAAAATCTAAATATATACTAATAAGAATAAAGATCCTCAAAAATACATTATTAAAATACATCAACATATATTCAAAAATAATATATCAAAAAATATAAATTATATTATTTAAATATCTTCAAAATCAATATAAAAAAAACTGCAAAATATAAACCGTAATCGTTACGATTACGGTTTATATTTTAGGTTTTTATTACGTACCTTCACTCCTCTTAACCTCTCACGCCTCCTCTGAACCAGCACCTTGAAGCACCACCCCACTCACGGCTGAAGATGAATTGCTTTCCCCACTTTCAATCTTACTAAACACAAAGTCCACCACACTCTCACGTCACAATTCTATAAAAGAGAAGAAGAAGTGGAACATGAGAGACAATCCAAGAAAGAGAAAATAATGATAAAGAGAATGAATGTTCACAGTGAGATTTTAAATAATATTAATCCTAAAATTTTAATAAGGGTAAAATAGGAATGAAAAAAATAAAAAAAAAAGGGTAAAAGGGGAATGGGGTGGTGGAGGAAGCAAGTTGTGGTGGTGGAGGGAGTAACACCCAAGTAATTTTCACTTCCTCAGAATCCACCAATTGAACATGCATGAAATTTATCTTCCAACTCCATGTTGTATTGGGTGTTGTTCCCTCCACCTCCCGTTTACTCCTTGCACCTCCTCAAAAAAATTTTAATTACAAAAAAACCCATTTCACTTTCACTCTCTGATGCCGCCATACCCCACCCCACTTCTTCCAAATCCGTTTGACATACTTCCTAACATCATCGCTTTAAAAAGGATGTCAAAAAAAAAATTATTAATTTAATATTCTTTTGAAACTGATGTCAAACAAAAATAATATATACTTTGATTAGATATATTTACACAATTATATATATATATATATATATATATATATATATATATATATATATATATATATATATATACCATTTTATATTATTAAAACATTGTTTTTATATTTAAAGAATGATATATATGTACACGTAATAGTTAGGTTGATAAAAAGTAAAGTGGAATATAGTATTATCTTTTTTTTACAAAGATTTAATTGTTACATTGAAATAAAAAAGGTTTAATTGCTTTATTTGGAAAGTAATCATTTTATGTTGCAAACACTGACAAAGAGACTGCATTACATTACACAGAAAAGCAAAAGAGAAAGAAAAAAAGTTAACGTCGTTTCTGCCTATTTAAGGAAAGAGACTTGATTGAGGCAAATTTTACCCATGAATGAAGTTGACACACTCCAGCCAAACCGGGGACAAAAAAGGCAATTAAACCATTTTTTAATTTTGCCCACTTTGTCCTTCCTTAAATCCGATTTCACCTCAATGCAATCCAAATTCTTAATATAAAACTCATTTTTAATACCTTGTGTAATTAATGAATACAAAGATCATGCCATGTAACTTAAACTTAAACAGTCCTTTGTCTAATTTGACAGCAGATCTCTAATTGCTTCAATTTTATAAATACAAGGATCTAATTGAGACGTCGAAAAAAAGAAGGGCGTTGCACTACCACCGAATGCTCACAGCACCTCCCCAATCCTATTTTACCCTTCAGTAAAATTTAACTTTTTAGAGTTAATATTTTTAAACTTTTACCTATTCCATCAATAACCTAATAATGGTCTTCCCATATGAAAACATGCAGCGACAACCACACAAGGTCTTCTAACTCTTTTATCTCTGCCTGTTTCATTGCTTCGTTGTAATGTGAGAGTGTTGTGGTTTGTGCTGTGAGTGTGTGGGGGTGGTGTGAGTGCGTTTCGTGGTGTACTTACAAAGGTCGGTGGTGTAAGGAATCATCCAGCAGTGTGGTGGTGGTGCTTGAAGGTGCAGTGGGGAAAGTCGTGAAGTTTAAAGAGCTTCTTTTCCAAGTACGTAATAAACCCTAAAAAATTAAAATCTTGGTCAGGTACGCGAGCTTCTTTCACGCGTTCTGTTCAGGTGAGAAACAATCGAACAAACGACATGGTGATAGCGGTACAACAATCCAGCACAAATTCAAAGTACATAAACAATAATAAACCTTAAATTAAACTACCTAACATAAAATAAAGCTACAAAAATGGTGAGTGGAGAACCAAAACCTGGACAATCAGGAGACCGTAGCAAAGAAACTGGATCAGAGATCAACGTCAATGGAAGTTTTGAAACCCAAAAGGAAAATGAGGAAGAAACAAATGAAGGAAAAAGAAATGGAAGAGGGAAAGTGAAACGGAGAAGAGAGATCCGTGAAATTGGGGGTGTAGGGAAAGTGAAACTGAAATGGGAAGAGAGATCCGTTTGGGTGCAACAGCAGAGAGTAAAGTAGGAGAACCAGGTTTCAAATAAATTAAAATATGGTAAAAGTAACAAATTTTAAACTAAGGATAGGATTGGAATTAAAGAAAATGGGAGAGGTGTAGAAAGCATGTTGTGGTGGTGAAGGGAGCAACACCCAAAAAATGAACATATTTGAGATTCCGGACAAAAACATGAACATATTTGAGATTCCGGACAAAAACAGGAACCTACCGAAACATAAAACTGAAAACAAATGTTGAAAGACGATGATCCTCAACCCAACAAACGTGCATTGATGACGAACATGGTCACATCCAACTTCCATCAATGTTGTTATCACACTAATGTTTATATTTTTATATTTTATCAAATTTGTAGATAAAATTGTATCTAATAATTAAATTTATCAATGATTCACAATAAATTACTATTTATTATTTTATCTATATTTATATTTATAAACTCGCCTCTAAACAGTTTTTAATTATAAAGTGAGTTTAAGCCTAACTCAACCCCACAAAACTGGCTTGTAAGGTGATATCTCTAGTCGATGTGGGACTTCTAACAGTTTTTATTGGTTTATGATTCGAAAAAAAAGAATCTATAGTAAACATATTTAACGTGATTTATTTATCTAAAAAAAATTAATGTTATTTTTCTATTTTTCCATTGTAAAATTGAATAATGTTAAGATGATAATCTTACATGTTATTTTGTGTATCGGCTTTCATGAATCTTAAGAGCCATTACATGAATTGTGTCTATCATGCTTTGAGTGATAAAAGCCTGTTTTTTTTTATTTTCCCACTGTAGAGCAGCTGCCATCTGCATAAAAGAAAAAAAAAAAAAAACTTACCAGGTATTCTTCGTCAAGAAGAGCCTCTCCTACTATGAAATCCGACGAACCATCATTTCAGAGTTGAGATTGCAGAAATGGACATGTGACACCAAACTTTTCTTCGTGAGATTAAAGTGAGAATCCCTATTCCCCACAGAAAAGGAGTATTTGAGAGAAATAAAAAATGGGATATTCCCACATAAAACAAGGAATATTTGGGAGAAATAGAAAATGAAAGGTCAAGGGTGGAAGAGAGCATCATTGAAACCATTCTGAATTAGAAACTATTGACGTTTTAACAACTTATATAAACCCATCCAACGGTTTATGGTTACGACATTTTGTTATGACAAAAATATTTATTACGTTTTGTTATGACGTTTCTACAAAAATATTTATTAACGTTAAAAAGAGAATTTTTGAAAATGTTAAAAGTGCAGATGAGACGTTGAGGTGAAAAAAAAATCATTCAGAATTTTGCTTTTATATAAAAATCATTTTTAATTGTTTAGGGATAGTTTTATCTCCTCTGTTTATTTTAATTAAAAAATATGATAATAATTAAATTTACCAATGATTCACAATAAATTACTATTTATTATTTTGGCCCCACTTAGAGTCTCCACATATTCAAAGTACATAAACAATAATAAACCT